>NW_028252796.1:0-146435 GCF_964263255.1 Lissotriton vulgaris | reverse complement strand
TCTGTAGATCTCTTTCCACAGCCACTACTTGTGCTGAGTTTCTCACGGGAGTTATTGTCTCCTGTTTGTTGTATTTTTTTTTATTTAGTTAAATTTAAGTTACTGCTGACATCTGTCCCGTGCCCGGTGCGCGGATGTGGCTTATTTACTGTGTGTACCTTTCGGTGCATCTTTAAATTATCGATTCTGCCATATGATTTCCCACAATCTGAGCATGTGTATCGTTTACCTATGTGTATGTCAAGATGCCTCTTTAGTGTTGATGAGGCAGTGAAGCTCTTCTCACACTCTGTACATGGGTATCGCTTCCCGCTGGGTTTTCCAGGTCGTCTCTGGATGGAGGATAAGCCACTGACACTTTTTTCACTTTCAGCGGGTTCGGTGTTTGTGTCCTGGTGTGGGACGAGGAGTGGAGATCTAGTGACATTTGTGTCATTATTGCTAGTTGGGGGTAGCTTCTCTTCTTCAACTGCCTTTTCCTGCTGATGTATTTGCAATGATGGTGGGATATTTAAAATATTTTCTTTTTCAATAGGGGGAGATATTTTCTCTTGTATTACTGTTTTCTGATCTTTGGCTGGAAATCTTTTAAAATATTTCCCCAATTCATGAAACATTGTTGAATTATCGCCAATATATGTCAGTTGGTATTTGAGTAGCTCTGTTGGTCTGCAAAAACTTTTCCCATATTTAGCACATATATATTCCATGGACTTCTTTTTATCTCTCGCTTTCTTCAGCTTTGGCCTGGTGTTGGCACACTGTCCACTTTCAGTTGATTTATCTTGTGTGTTTGCAGGAGATATTGGCTCGTTTTGCCTTTTGTCAAATTGCTCTGGGTCAAGAGAGGTCACAGTTGTATTTTCAGTGTTTTCTGAGAAAGGCACTTGTGTTTCAAGTCCTTCAGGGGAGCTGTTGGGCTTCTTTGGTTTCTGTTCAGTATATTCCTCCTGTGAGTTTTGAGTTTCATCCTCTAAGCTCATCCAGTTACAGTGCCTATCCTTCTCATGTTCTACTAAACTGACTGGTGTCTCAACATTACCATCGGCTTTAACTGTTCCCTCTTCGTGTTTTGGAAAGTTTGGTGGAAGATCATCTTTCTTAATCTTGATACACTGTGCGGTTGCATCAGAACACTCTTCAGTGGCAGGTACAGCGCTGATGCTGCTGCAGGCACAGGGGTTCCAAACAACCCCACTTTCACCTCTACGAATACGAGCTGCTAACCAGAGTCGTTTCATCCTTTTCGATCCACAGGATATGCACAAGTGGAGGTCAAGTGTATAAAAACGGCTTCTACGGGAGGACTCTCAGTCGAAGGACGAGGAAGCAGAGGACGACCAGGTCCTCGCACAAAAGTCCGTCAAGCACTGGGGAGTGGTGCTTTTACCTGCACAGGCTGACCGCCAGGATGCTTCGCCGGTCGCTGATCAATAGGAGGATATAAATATTTTTAATGCTGGTAACGCTCCAAGGACACATCAAAGCCAAGAGACTCAATTATTTATCAATTCACTGTAATCTCAGGACGCATCATTCTCAATCTTCATTATCGAAGACATGGAAGAGACTCTGTTATTGATAATCGCATTACACAAGTACCAAGTAACAAGATGTTGGCCAGCAGATTGTAACGTTAGCGTTCTGGCTGTGAGTTTATTTTGTGTAGGCCAGCAAGTAAAGAGCAGTCTTTAGCTCAAATTTTCACTTACTGTGGATCACGCTTGGCTTGTTGTGATCCTTTTTCTCTTACTAGATTCATCTGTTTCTGAAAATGAAATGTTTTTATCTCTCACTCTTCTCATGGAAATATTAAGGTTCCAGTTTTTCAAATTCTACTCTGCTTTTTATCATCTTGTTGTATTTGCATGGGTCTGCTTTCTGTTGGGTATAAAGACATTTGCAATTCACCATTAGGTACAGATTAATGCAGAACACTTTGCTGAAACAACTTATCACATAACTCAATTATCATTCCACTTTTAAGTCCTTGAAAATGAGCAGAAAAATATTTTATGCAAAACGTGTACTCCTTGTAGTGATAACTAAAAATAAACAAACAGTTCAAAGTAATAAAAAAATTAAATATTCCATGACACGAGAAGCATCACAAACATGTCAAACTTGCATTACGGACATCTCAAATATGTGGCAAACTGATCTTTCCTGCCACCAAAGTACAGCCCTGTACCTTATAGCATGGAGACCCCAGGCCTAGCCCTGTGTGGATGATATAATGTGCCCTGACTCATCAGGTACAACACACATGTGTGATGTAATATACTACAGTTCTTCGATTTAAAGCCCATACTAGGTGGTGTACTGCACCCCGACTCCTTGGGTAAAGCCCACGCTGGGTGGTGTAATGCACCCCGACTCCTGAGGTAAAGCCCACGCCGGGTGGTGTAATGCACCCAGACTACTGAGGTAAAGCCCACGCCGGGTGGTGTAATGTACCCAGACTCCTTGGGTAAAGCCCACGCTTGGTGGTGTAATGCACCCTGACTCCTCAGGTAAAGCCCACGCCGGGTGGTGTACTGCACCCAGACTCCTGAGGTAAAGCCCACGCTGGGTGGTGTAATGTACCCAGACTCCTTGGGTAAAGCCCACGCTGGGTGGTGTAATGCACCCTGACTCCTGAGGTAAAGCCCACGCTGGGTGGTGTAATGTACCCAGACTCCTTGGGTAAAGCCCACGCTGGGTGGTGTAATGCACCCTGACTCCTCAGGTAAAGCCCACGCTGGGTGTTGTACTGCACCCGACTCCTCTGGTAAAGCCCACCCCGACTCCTCAGGTAAAACTCATGCTGGGTGGTGTAATGCACCCTGACTCCTGAGGTAAAGCCCACGCTGGGTGGTGTAATGTACCGCCGACTCCTCAGGTAAAGCCCACGCTGGGTGGTGTAATGTACCCTGACTCCTGAGGTAAAGCCCACGCTGGGTGGTGTACTGCACCCGACTCCTCTGGTAAAGCCCACGCTGGGTGGTGTAATGTACCGCTGACTCCTCAGGTAAAGCCCACGCTAGGTGGTGTAATGCACCCTGACTCCTCGCGTAAAGCCCACGCTGGGTGGTGTAATATACTCCAGGTCTTCAAGCTAAGCTCACTGAATGATGATTCTGTGTATTCCAGGGCCTCAGTCACGGGTGGTACAATGTGCATACCTGCCAAGTATCACGCATCAGGTGTGATTCTAACGCATTTCAGTGTGGTGTTCCGCATCACCCCACTGAAATGCATTGTCACGCATTTTAATGCCACTGTCTCAACAATCTGTGCCAGCGCTGAAACTGGCTAAGTCAGGCTGCTTGCGCGCACGTCGATGCCTGTGACACCTCTGTGCGCTTGCTCTGCTGCTCCGCGGCAGGCTCAGTAAATAGTAAATGATCTTGTCTGCAGCAGCTGAGTGCTACAATGTTACATTTTAGCCCTGTCAGCCTGGCTGCACTGAAATATCTGCCTGCAGTGCGCGGCTGTCTGTCAAAGTCACTGCCCAATTATACCGAGACCCGAGGTAGGGCCTACCCTCTGCAGTGGTTGCGTCCTGGCTGGCGCGTGACCTCACGTCCTGGAAGGAAGTGAGGTCGGACTCTCGAGTGGCGAAGGACTCGAGTGGAGTCGATTGGAGTGCTCTGAATGCTGTCCCGTCGGGAGATTAAAAAACTACGAGGTTAAACATTTCAAAAATGAATTGCCTACAAAGAAATGCTAGACACGACTCATATAAGCATATTAACCCCTTCCCTGCTCATGACGAGCTCAGCTCGTCATGAGGCACAGTGGAGCTGTGCTGATGACGAGCTGAGCTCGTCATGAGCATCGAAAGGGTTAAGAACAGCTTGGTGCAATGCCTTGGGGGTGGAGTGAGATAGACACTTTTCCTGGTTGAAGCCATGTCATTTGTATAGAGCGCTATGCCACCGTAAGGCCGGAATGTAGGGTGCAGTACCGTTAAAGCAGCGGCCACTCATGGCTGTGGTACACTGTGAGAGCTGTAACGCCTCTCCTGTGGGGCCAAGACAGCCTCTCCCTGAAGCAGCTAACCAGCAGCATTGACTGAGGTCAATAAATATGTAAAGAACCGGACTGATGCCTGACTTGCGGCTGGTCGACTTGCAGCTGCCCACTCTGTGCCCCAATTTACTGAGAAATAGCCTCTGCCCCTGCCTACGTCATGACAAATGCCAGCACCAGTTAATGGAAACAACAAGCAGTGCTGAGACCCCTCTGACACCTCCAGCATGCCCCACTCGTAAGTAGGGTTGCCGCAATTTCAAAAGAAATGCCGGCCATTTGTTCATATAGTTTTAAGGCTCGAGCATGCCATCGAAAGTTATAAATAGTAGGCTTTTTAGGGTTTATTCTTTCTTTACTTTAAGCTACTGATCATTAACTTGCTAACTCCAAACTATACTACTATCTGCTTAATATTGCTTTTAAAGTATGTACTGATTAGGGGGAAAAATACAGTTTTTATGTGCTTTTTACAATTTTTGTATTGACCAGATCAAATAAAATACTGGTCATGTCACTAAAAAAAATAGCCAGGCAACCGTCAAGGTAAGTGCCAGTACGAGAGGTAATATCTGGTAACTGATGCAGTCATAACAAAGACAATTATCAAAGTGGGAGAAGTGTGAATCTGTAGACTGAGCGGCCTCTGGGCCAGGCCTGGCTGGAGTTTGAGTGTGTGTGTGGGGGGGGGGGACTGGAAGTTATAAATGAGACGACATTAGTGTTAGAGGGCGGCTCAGAGGGTCACCTTACAGGACACCAAGGACTGTGGTGTCCCGGCCTCAGCTGTAGCTTCTTGTGAAGTGTAACTGGAGCTTGTGTGTTTGTGTGTGTGTGTGTGGGGAGGTGGGGGAGGGGGGTACTGGAAGTTATAAATGACACGACGTGTGTTGGAGGGCGGCTCAGAGGGTCACCTCACAGGACACCAAGGACTGCAGTGTCCAGACTCAGCTGCTGCCCCTTGTGAACTGTAACTGGAGCTTGTGTGTGTGTGGGGGGGAGACTGGAAGTTATAAATGAGAGGACATGTGTGTTTGAGGGCGGCTCACAGGGTCACTTCAATTACACCACGGACTGCAGTATCCAGCCCTCAGCAGCTGCCCCTTGTGAACTGTAAGTGGGTTTTGCCTTTTGAACTCGAAACGCTTTGCATGCTGGGAATAGTAGTTTTCTCTTGTCTGCATCCAACTCCCTGCATTCAAAGCTCACCAGGCAGTAGAAACAAACCAGAGTTGGCTCAATGTGGCCTCTGACTTGAGGGCTCTGCAGCAGTTCAAGGGGCTCTAAAGCTCCTCGTGACGCCACATGTCTCCGGTTACTTTGATTCATGAGACGGCGTCACTCAAGTGTCACCAGGGTCGGATTGGGATCACAATTCGGCCCGGGCACTGACGAAAAAAGTGGCCCACATTCAAGAGGCGGGGCCCATATTTAAGGGGCGTGGCCCACATTCAAGGGGCGTGCCCTTTCATGAAACACCATTTGCACAGACAAGGAATGAAAGTGGGAGGATACTGTTCTTGCACACAACACAGGGCCAAGGTGACAATGGCCTACATGCTGAGCAACTAAAAAAAATAGCAAGGCCCCTTTTTGTCACAAAATTATTCCAGCCCTCCAGCACAGAAGCACCTGAAAAGCAGCAAAGCCCCTGCTATTACTAACCTACTTAGCCCTCCCCAGACCTTCAGCTCAGGAGCACATGAACAGAGGTAAGGCCCCTGCAATTAGTAAATTAATTAACCCTCCAGGCCTTGGGAAAATGTCCTGACAGGAGAGCACAAAACACAGCTTTCTGGGTCATCCAAGCAGGGCCGGTCCTAGAACTTCTGGGGCCCCGGGCGAAAGGGAAGATGTGAGGCCCCCCCTAATTTCTATGTAACATCCAGTCGCGGCCGGCATGATGCACGGGTGGGGGGTCTCGTAGGGGTTCGGCGCGGTGGAGTTCTGGACTTTTTGGTTCCGTCCAGAGGTGTCAGGGACAACACCCGAAGACCCCGGAGTTCTACCTGTCTCGGTGCACAAATAAACAGAAACACGGGCTTCTCGATGGTGGCGTCAAAGACCAAAGGTTTATTACTGCAGGGACACAGGAGTCACAGAAACTACACACGGGCAGATTCTAGGAGCCTGTTCGATTTGTACAAAGTGGGTTGCTCCTTAAATACTAAATTTTCAGCTTGAGGCAAAT
Organism: Lissotriton vulgaris; assembly: GCF_964263255.1. Taxonomy (NCBI): domain Eukaryota; kingdom Metazoa; phylum Chordata; class Amphibia; order Caudata; family Salamandridae; genus Lissotriton; species Lissotriton vulgaris. Next base: position 140,230 of record NW_028252796.1, on the reverse strand, counting down.
TCTTTACATGCTAGTACATTTCTAAACCTTCATGTCCTAAACAATAAATATTTGGCGTTACACGAGAATCGTCAACAATATCTGATGTCAAAACATTACGAACGAGGGGTTCCCACTGTTCCATCATAATCCAATGTCAACTTTCCATTCAAGAGCCAGACCGCCTCATCGTAAATTTCGTTACCTCCCCCTAATAAAGGCCCAGAAGGAAAGGAGCAGAGCCAGGTGCAGAAGATAGAAAAGCAGGATAAGAGATGTTTGTGGGTCGTAAATGGGCAAGGCTACCAGCTTCGGCCGCCTAATCATGATCAGGCCAACGAACACAAGAACCAGTATTGCAGGCCTGTCCTCAGGCAGAGGAGGCAGCTTCTGCCGAGTCATGAAGCCATGGCGTTTTCTGTCCTAAGGTACACGTGTCACTAGCAAGGCTAAAGCTTACGTGTCCTTAAGTAAAAGAGGTCACTGCGTGTCCATTGACTATGTGAGGGCAAGAATACAAAATGGCTGCCGTGATCTAAGATGGATGCCATGGGTAAACCAGAAATATGGTCATAACAGGAGTGCTCTTGCTCGTAGCATAGCGAAAACACCAGGATATGCTAAATGGATCATTTGCGGTTCACTGATACCAAAATTATGTATTTACGACAATGTTGAAAACACGGGTTCAAATCGTCACGGAACCTCAGACCCTCCTTTTGCCCTTACATAGGCAATTACTCAGTCTATGTCAGAGTCTATCTCGATGTTCATTAGGTCAGTGACATGTTGTTGCATCATCATCCTTTCTCGTACCTTGTCTCCAAACGCAGGTGGTTTTCTATGACAGGTTGCAGCACAGAGACTACACAAAGCGGGACCACATTGGATAATAAGGCAGCACGAGAACAGGAATACTAGGACAACACCAATGACCATCAGAACCTTCCATCCCCACGCTGATAGTAAAGTCCAAAGCCATTCCATTAAGGACCAGTTTCCCTTGTCTACGTGAATAGAGTCGGAAATCTTGTGTAGCTTAGAGATCGCTTCGTATACAGTCGGAGCATTATTGGGAATAAAAACACAGCAGCTCGATTGGATCATTCTACATACCCCACCTCGATCTGCAAGTATTACGTCTAGAACCATACGGTTCTGCAACGTCATGAGACGATCCTCCTGGAGCTCAGCTGTTAAGTTACTAAGGGCACCAGCAGTTTCTGTAATAGTAGATTCAACTACCCGTGTTAGCTGACGTATATTTCTACTATTGGCCATAGGCCCCCAGAACGGAAGGAAACCTTTGAAGAAGTCTCCGGCTTCCTGACCAGCGGTATCTTCCTTGCTGAAAACACCTCTTGCTATCCTGGTTTTGTGATAATCTGGGGAAGCAGTGTATGTTGGAGGCAACAGTCGAGCAATATAACATGAACCTGAAAAGTCAGCAGGCAGCCATGTATATGCTCTATCCTGACAAATGAAGTAGGTACCCCTAGCAGTAAGAAAGGCAGGGGAAGAGTTAGACGGATACACGTAAGTCTCAACGCACTCACTCTTCCCTAGCTGAGCTCTTGGATTTCTCCCATTACCTTGCAAACAGACTTGACCTCGGTGAGGTACGATCCAGATTGGAGTGGAGCTCTTACGCTTGCTTTCACCCAAACTAATGAGATACTCTGTAGAATTCCGACTCAGATATACTCGTAATTCATCCCTAGGATAAGATGGGGTGTTATTGACGTCTTTAATCATGTCAATGATTCCCTTGACTAAAGCTTTGTTGGCAGAGTTATATTTAGTGGAACGTGGTGGACGCGGAGGATAGGTCTCAAGGGCATAGACAAAAATAGTCTGAAAGGCCTGAAATGATCCATTATAGCTAAAAGGCAAGACCAGATAGGGAATGCCTTTATCCATAGTGTGGGGTATCAAACCACACACCCAGCAGTCTGTTGTGTTAACTACCAGTTGGTGTTGATGCAAGAGTTGTACAAAAGTGTTATTAATGAATTCTGAGCGTCGAGCTTGTTCATGTTCAGGAAACGGGTGAAAAGAATGATAAGAAGCAACAGTAGAAGAAACAAGATCAAGGGGAGGTACTGTAGTTGTTATTGGCGTAAAGATTAAATGCACACCAAAGACGATTCCACCCACCAACGTTATTAAAACAATCAAAAACGTAATTGCACATTGCATCAGAAAACATTTGTTATGAAGAATCTTGTAAAGTCTATTTCTGCGAACATAAATTACATTCTCTCGGTGCAGCTCAGGAAGCTCCATCTTCTACAACCGCTCGCGACCACTGATGATGTGTACGTAGTTGAAAATGCCTCTATCAGCCCTGGGAGTTCCCAGAACTAACAGAAAGGTCGACCTTGTGTCTGACCCCCGCAGATTCACCTAGGCACACAGCCACGACCCTACGGCTACCCAGACGGCAAGGCAACTTAAAACAACATAACCATACAAAATATTAGCAAACTTCCTGGCTGGAGGCAATGTATCAAAATTCAAATATGTAAAGTAGGCAGTTTCCTGCTTTATTTGTCCTTTGTGTGAGACCGTAAATTGTATCTCAATTTTCCTGGAGCTGTTTGATCTGGAAACAGATTGTATTCAGCAGGAGTAACAATGTTCAGATTCGCAGATGGCAAATGCTCAGTGTTCAAAGGAGCAATTTCAGATGGGGAGTCAGAGTTCGGTGAATCAGTGATCAGTTCTGCATCGCTGAAAGGTATATATTTGGGGACTGGTTCAGTTTCAGTAGCACCGATGCCTTTTTTCACCCAGTCGTCATAAGGAAGTGGAAGGGGCACACGTTTTGTGTGCGTCGCATGTATCCAGTTCTTTCTGCCAGCCACACGTATAGCAGTCCTCGTCGCCAACAAGACCTGGAATGGTCCGACGAATTTGGGTTGGAGATTTCTCGTCCGTCCAAAGTTTCTGATGACCACTTGGTCACCGGGTTTCAGCTGATGACCTGGACTCTCCGGTGGGTTTGGCAATGCATCGAAAACCTGTTTGTGAATAAGACTCAATTTAGCAGTCAAGTCGAAAAGGTAATCAATTAACATTGGATATTCCAACTGCTTAAACTCCTTCGGCCTAGGTACCCCCCAAACATTCGCAGGTCGACCAAATACAATCTCATAAGGGCTAAGCCCTACTCTAGAATGTACAGTCGCTCTTGTGGATAACAGAGCCAAAGGTAAGGCGTCTGGCCAGGCCAAGCCCGTGGAGGCTTGTATCTTAGCCAGTTTCAGTTTGAGGGTGCCATTGTACCCTTCAACTAAACCAGCAGACTGGGGGTGATTCGCACTGTGGAACTTCTGTTTTATGCCTAAGCCTGCACACACACTCTGCATAACTTTCCCTACGAACTCACTTCCATTATCTGACCATACAATCCGTGGCATTCCAAACCTGGGGAAGTATTCCTTGAGAAGGATTTTGGCAGTGGACAAGGCAGTATTGTCTTTAAGTGGATAAGCTTCGATCCACCTGGAAAAAGCACAGACTACCACTAGGACGTACTTTAGATTATTGCAACGATCCATGTGAATGAAATCTAACTGGATCACTTCAAAGGGGCAAGAAGGAGGAGCGAAGTGACCAGCGGGTGTGGGGATTCCCTTGCCAGGATTATGCATCAGGCATATCATGCAATTTCTCACCACTCTCTCTGCACACTTACTAATCCCATCATTCTTCCAGACTGGAGCCAACATCTTACAAATCCCTTTAGAACTGATGTGCGCTGCTCCATGCGCCATCGTTACCACCGCAAGCACATACGCATCAGGCAACATCCAACGCTGCTGTTCTGACAAATCGATCCAACACCCACTCGAGTCCAATTTACCCGTATTCTCTTTCCATGCAAGCTTTTCCTCCTCAGTCGCTTCTTTCTGAATTGCTTTCACACTTTCCACTGTATCCTCACACATTCCAGACTCAGTAATCCATCTTGCAGACGTTGCAACATACATTCTACTCATCGTATTTCTAGCTGTCTGTTTAGCGATCTCATCAGCAAAAAGCATTCCCACGACCAACATCATCCGTGATTGCTCGATGAGCACTGCACTTCACAATCGCAACTTCAGTCGGCAAGGTTAGAGATTCCAACAAGTCATTAACTAGCTGACCATGTTGAATCTTAGTCCCATGGGACGTAATGAAACCTCTCTCTTTCCACAAACGGCCAAAACTATGGGCCACGCCGAACGCGTACTGACTATCTGTGAACACATTCACTCTCTTTCCCTTAGCTAAAACACACGCTCTAGTCAACGCGATCAATTCTGCAGCTTGGGCAGAATTCTGACTCACTCTTGCAGTCTCCACAATCGTACTCAAAGTCGTTACTGCATAGGCAGCTGTCACATCACCATTCTCCAATTTAAAACACGACCCATCAACATACAACGTGCCATCTGGATCTGGTAACGGAGTGTCTTTAAGATCAATTCGTCCTTTTGTCTCTTCCTCGGTTCTGAAACAACAGTCATGTGGTTCCGAATCACTTGACTCCTGACTAGTCGGCAACAATGTTGCTGGATTCAGTACATTGCATCTTTTGATCTGAATATGACTCGCTAACAGTGTCAGCTCATAGCCTGATAATCTAGCACTGGTAAGGTGCTGTGTCTTGGTTCGGTTCATGAGTGTATCCACAGCATGAGGAACCATGACCACTAGCATGTTGTTCATGACCAAACCAGCAGATTGTCGAATGGACGCTGCAGCTGCTGTAGCTCTCAAGCAACTAGGCAACGCTCTGGCTATCGGATCTAATGTTGATGAAAAATACGCACAAGGGCGTTGTTTCTCACCAAATCTTTGCGTCAGAACACTCAACGCGCAACCTTCTCTCTCGTGAACATAGAGCGTAAATGGCTTACTGTAGTCGGGTGTACCCAACACAGGAGCTGAACACAGTGCATTTCGTAACTCAGAAAAACTTTCCTGACATTCGGCAGACCATGGCACCGGACTCGGAACACCTTTCCCAGTCAAGGCCACCAATGGTTTTGCCAAAAGAGAAAAATTTGGGATCCATTGCCTACAGTATGAGGTAATACCTAAAAAGGCACGCACTTCTCTCTGTGTGCTAGGAACATTCATCTGCGTAATTGCTTTTATTCTCTCTGGGGTAAAACCTTCTTCCCTCCTTTGATAAGAGATGACCTAGGTAGGTCACTTCTTGACAACAGTATTGCATTTTCGAAGGTGACACCTTGTGATTCAAACTAGACAAATGATGCAATAAGGAAATTGTAGCTGCTTTGCAAGTTTCCTTGTCATCGGCAGCCACTAGAAGATCATCTACATATTGCACTAAAGCAGAACCAGGAGGAAGTACAAAGGAATCTAACTGACTTTTTAATGCCTGACTGTAAATGGACGGACTCTCACAATAGCCTTGTGGAGCACGTTTAAACCTGAAGCTTCGGCCTCCTAAAGAGAAGCCGAAAATATCTCTGCTTTCCTCGGCTATCGGAATGCTGAAAAAGGCATTCTTCAAGTCGATAACTGAAAACCATGTGGCTGTAGCAGGAATCAACGTTAACAATGCAGTGATGTCTTGAACCACAGGAAACTGTGGAATCACAATTTTGTTTACCTCTCTAAGATCGATTACAAATCTATAGACTGGAGGCTTTGAAGGATCAGTGCGTTTCAGAATTGGTAATACAGGACTGTTACAGACATTTCCTCTAGTTTCTTCCACTACGCCTTTCTTGATCAAATCCTGCACAATCAATAAAAGTGCACGTTCACCTTCACTAGAAATCTTGTATTGTGGGATTCGTGGAAATTTGACATTCGCTTTCAAAGTGACTACATATGGTGGAATTTCTAAAAGGCCTACATCGTTAGGACCAGTCGCCCAAAGAGTTTCAGGGAGTGAACGCAGCTCTGGTGGGAGCGCATCCATTGACAAGTACATCGGAGAGATGATTCTCTTGCCCAATGTAAGCTGTACTCCTGAAGGAGAACAGTACAGAGTCGCGTACAGGCGTTTCAACAAGTCTAAACCAAGCAGATTTTCATTACAACCAGTCGTCAAAATCAAGGGAGCTTTCAATTGACGGGGTCCAACAGAAATAGACAAAGGACCAGATACGGGGTTGTAAACAGGGGCGCCTGAAAAACCTACAGAAACATTTGTTAAGCCAGACAAAGGTGCGCCAGGGAGTTTCGCATGTATGATAGAACTTTTTGCTGCACCAGTATCCAACAGAAACGGTTCGACTACACCTGATGTTGCTACTGCGACATAAGGCCCACTCTGATCTACTGGAACTGATACTACTCCCTCTCTTTGTCCATGGCTGTCCTAGTACTCATTTTGCTGGAATTCCTCACTAACTTCACAGTAGTCTTCAACATGATACTGTTGAGATCTATTCGGTTGGGCAGACTGTCCATTTCGCTGATCAAAATAATTAGAAGGGCGATCATTCGTCTGTGGAGGCATAGCACCTCGTCCTCGACCTCTAGAATTTTGCATAGAACCACCACGACCTCTCTGAGCTGCTGCAGCATTATTTTGTGCTAATACTCATTCTTGTAATGACCTTCCTTCTTGCAGTAAGCACACTGATTCCATTGATATTGCGGTCTCTGAGAACCATAATCTGTTCTCTGATATGGCCCTTGCTGCGTGTTAGTCTGATTCGTGCGAGGCGGATATGCTTGCTGCAAAAGAACTTTAGTTTTTAAATCTTTCGTCTTTTTATCTGACTTTTCCTTCTCTTCTTTATCCCTATTTTCATAGTACTGGGCAGTTGCAAGTATTTGCGCAGTCGTAGAGACAGCCACGCACTCTCAGAATCTTTCAATTTATTACTGAGCTCTGGTAACAGATTGTGTACAAATTTATCAACAAATAGTCTCTGTCCTCCTTCCGTGCTCATATCCTGACCACTATGATCTACGAAAGTTTCTTCAAACCTTGTGAAAAAGTCGGAGACACTTTCGTCCTTCTTCTGCCTGCATGCGGACAACTTGTCCCAATTAACGCGCAATGCTGGCATCAGAGTCTTCATTAAATCGATTATTCTGCCGGGCAAATCAGCAATTAGAGGTTCGGGTTTAGAACCACCTATTTGTTGACCATCTGCCGCTATTATAGCTGCCCAATCACCACCTAGGGCAACTGGATGATTTTCTTTACGAATTTTAGCCCAAATTGGTTGCGGAACTACATTACCAAATAACATGTCAATGTCCGCTAAATTCATTACGCAAGCTTCAACTGTCTGCGCTAATTCTTTGTAGTATCCGGCTGGATTTTTACGCGGATCTGGCAAGGCCTGTTTCACTGCTAACACTTCAGCTCGCTTTCACGGAATGTGTATCCACACTCTCTGGAATTGGGCCGGAGCGGCTGCAATACCACGGTTCACATCAGCTGGCACAGCTTCGCGCCAAATTGGAGGAACCTCCCTCATAGGATATTGGCGACCTTGTTTTGTACTACTTTTCTCTAACTCTCTTGGTGAACGAAGGGATGGATCTTTCCTATAACTTAAAATCAGTTCCATCGCTTCCTTTATATTCTGACCAACTATCATACCTGCAGCAAATTCTTTCTGAACATGAATTAATTCGTCTAGAATTGATTCAGAGTCGTCCTCTTCCAATTCCTCACGCAAAAGGGAGCACATTTCATCAAACGTATATCGCCGTGTCGGTTCATTCCATTGCATAAATGTATCTAATACATCTCTTACACTATATCTTCCACTTTTCGAAATCCATCTAAGAGCTGTGGAATCTAGTATTCCCCGTTCTTCAGTACTGGGAAGCTGACTACGTCTCTGAACGGAGTCAGAAGCAGGAGTCTTAATCAAAGTTTTATAGAAGGGAGATAGAATATTAGAGACAGAGTCAGTGATTCTTCGACGAACAGAAAGTGGAGTCATAATGCTAGCAGAAGCCGTAAGTAGAGTAGCAGTTGGAACAGATAGAACAGGAACAGTAGGAGTAGCAGGCGAAACAACTTGTGAAACAACAGGCATAAGCGGAGCAGGTATAGGCAAAGGAGCAGGCAACCCTGGAAGAGGGGGTGCCGGAGGAACATTAACATTGACCACAGGAAGTACAGGAGCTTGATTCAGGGGAGCAGGAGCAGGAATACCAGGCTGTCCAGCAACCGGTAATTGAACATTCGGTAAAGGTGGAGCTGTAGCACCCTGTGCATACGGTGGGCGTGACCGTAACAAGTAAGACAGCAGGGGATCCTTTTCGGGGTCCTCTATTATCTTAGCTGTACTCGATGGCAAGGCAGGATAGCACTTGTCTATCGCTAAATTACGCTCTCTATTGGCCACCTCTATCGCTTTCTCAGACTCGTTGAGTTGCAGCTGCTTGGCAGACTGTTCTAAAGTCAACTCTTGCTCTTTCTGTTCTTTCTTCAACTTTTTAGTTTCTCTCTGTTTGGATTCTTTTCGCCAATAACGGACAGAATCAAACATTGCCGGCCGGGCTTTCTTCTTAAATAATTTCATTTCTAGATTATCGAGAATTTCAGGTTCGAAACTACCATGTAGTGGCCAACTAAGGACACCGTCTTTCTCTGTATAGCGGATCCATACCTCATTATAAGATATAGAACCCACACCAAATTTACAATAAAGATCATAAAGAGGAGTTCCAATCGGAGGAACCAGACATGAGTCCTCCAACCGGGAATCACTGTTGCAACCAAAACACGACAACATACAATTTTTCCAACTTACCATTTTATAATCCGGAACACAGAACAAACAAAACACAAACAAAGGTGCGCGCTCGAACCAAGAACTTAGGCCTACCAAAGCGAACAAATGTATCGATACCCAAACTAAACCAAGAGATTATCGTAACTAGAACAACCAGTGATAATCTTACGAAACCAAACCAAACCAAGAACTAAAAGGATTATCCAAACAGGAGCAAACCCTTACGAAGTAACCAAACAGCTAGCAACCACTTAATACTTAACTGAGGCACTGAAGACGTCACCAAGGAGAAACCCGTCTTGTCTCGCCGTACTAAGGTCTGCACCTCGGGTCTAAGACAGGGCGACGGTCAAGGCAACGGACCACTGCAGCCGTCCGAACGGGAACCCTCGTGGAAGAGAACGTCGGGCCACTTTTGCGATATGCCGGGATCGATGAAGTGGGGCGCCTCCCTCTGGAATCTTCACACGAAGCTTCTCGAACTCTTCAGGCTTTTGGACCGGTACCGAATGACGTCGCCCCACGAGGGGGCGCCAATTGGAGTTCTGGACTTTTTGGTTCCGTCCAGAGGTGTCAGGGACAACACCCGAAGACCCCGGAGTTCTACCTGTCTCGGTGCACAAATAAACAGAAACACGGGCTTCTCGATGGTGGCGTCAAAGACCAAAGGTTTATTACTGCAGGGACACAGAAGTCACAGAAACTACACACGGGCAGATTCTAGGAGCCTGTTCGATTTGTACAAAGTGGGTTGCTCCTTAAATACTAAATTTTCAGCTTGAGGCAAATTCTTTACATGCTAGTACATTTCTAAACCTTCATGTCCTAAACAATAAATATTTGGCGTTACACGAGAATCGTCAACAATATCTGATGTCAAAACATTACGAACGAGGGGTTCCCACTGTTCCATCATAATCCAATGTCAACTTTCCATTCAAGAGCCGGACCGCCTCATCGTAAATTTCGTTACCTCCCCTTAATAAAGGCCCAGAAGGAAAGGAGCAGAGCCAGGTGCAGAAGATAGAAAAGCAGGATAAGAGATGTTTGTGGGTCATAAATGGGCAAGGCTACCAGCTTCGGCCGCCTAATCATGATCAGGCCAACGAACACAAGAACCAGTATTGCAGGACTGGCCTTAGGAAGAGGAGGCAGCTTTTGCCGAGTCATGAAGCCATGGCGTTTTCTGTCCTAAGGTACACGTGTCACTAGCAAGGTGAATCGCCGGCTAAAGCTTACGTGTCCTTAAGTAAAAGAGGTCACTGCGTGTCCATTGACTATGTGAGGGCAAGAATACAAAATGGCTGCCGTGATCTAAGATGGATGCCATGGGTAAACCAGAAATATGGTCATAACAGGAGTGCTCTTGCTCGTAGCATAGCGAAAACACCAGGATATGCTAAATGGATCATTTGCGGTTCACTGATACCAAAATTATGTATTTACGACAATGTTGAAAACACGGGTTCAAATCGTCACGGAACCTCAGCGGGGGCGGTGGGTAATTAAAAAAATTAATAAACTTACCTTCCCAGGTATCGTAGTCGTCTCAGCTCCTGACCTGCTCTCCTGCTTTCCTGCCTCTGGCAGGAACAGGAAGCAGGCAGCCTCCTTTCCCCAAGCCAATCACAAGGCTGCAATGGCAGCATTGTGATTGGTCGATACGCCGACCAGCCAGGCGCCTATGGGGAGGCCTTTTTCTCCATGTAGGGTGCAGTGCCCATGACTGGTTTGGTTGGCCCGGAGGGCCGACCAAACAGTCAGCGCCCTTAGCAGTGGGCAAGGGACTCCTCCCCTGCCCTAAAGCAGACCCGCCCACCCCCAACCAAACACTTCTGCTTTCTTGCATTGCGACAAGCAGAAACATAAAATGGGAGTTTTAGAATTTTGTGTTTCTGCTTCTCGCACTGTGAGAAAGCAGTAAGGCAATGCTCCTCCGCCCGAGTGGAGGAGCCGCCCTTGGTAACATCACAAGAAGTGACAACACTGAAATTGACATCTCAGCACAATTGATCTTATTTGGCATCTCGAAGAGACCTAACTTGGATACCAGTAACATGGACAAAAAGATAAATATACATATAAAATAAGTCCATATATTTTAAAACTGTATTAAATGGATTACATTTGTCACATTGGATGGAAAAGCTAGGTGCAGTTCTCACAAAAATGTATATTATTTACTCCTCGTTAACTGATTGTTTCCAGATGAGTGCAAGATTCAATTTCCAGTTCTGCCTCATAAAGGGGGGAGATCCTGTTGAGGTAATGAGGGGCGGGATCATTCAAAATATAAAATGACACAAGAGAAAATCTCACACCATGGAAATAATTGCAAATTTGAAAAGGCTCCCTTATCTTTCTGTGCCATTATTGTGCTACCTTAGGAACACATTAATACTTCTTAATTTGTTTTAACATAAATCCTCTCACCAGTATCCCACATACACATGCTAAGAGATGTAGGACAATTTTTTTTGTGTGTGGGCTCTTTACTCGCCAGAATTATGTTAAGGGCAAAAACACAACGCCTAGTACAAAATTACAAGACACCATTGCAAACAAATAAAGATTGTACATAAATAAAAAAAGTCTTGAAACCACCAAGACCACTGCTAAATCATACATTGACTTGAAGGTAAACTTCAGATTCAAGGGGTTGTCAAATCAACGTTTTTGATTTGGTGGTAGAACTGTAGGAAGTAGAAGTGGCCGCCTTTAGCGCTGGTGGAGCCCTGTGCGACAATGTTGGTGACCCTCAATGACTCTGTCATGGATTCCCTCACTACCACCCTTTAACAGTGCCACTCAAGTCTCCATAACCACACTCTCTCTCAGATACATTTAATTGGATTTACAGAGCCGCTGATACCAGTGTAGGGTGTCAGAGAACTTTATATCACACATTACATGGAGACAATCAATCCTACGTGTGTAAATCACAATAGGTAATGTTACATAAGACAAAGGACTAGGAGTCACATTACAATCATACTAGTAGGCAGTATGGGGTATTAGTGATCGATCTGGAAAAACACAAACTCTGAATTTAGAATGTAATACCATGGTTCAGGGTTCCGTTTAATAACTAGAATTGATTTCTGTCCAAATTAACCCTTTTTGCAACATTGGGATAATCAAAGACTGGGGAAAAAACCATAACGCTGTAATTTATACCTTGTAGTTTGCATGCAGCTCTTATGAAATTGTAAATTGATACTTGTATAGCGCACTACTCACCCGCAAGGGTCTCAAGGCGCTTGTACGAATACCGCTGTGGAACCCCTCCTGGCTTTCCCTGTGAGGCGTCCACTCCTGGGCACCCCCAAGGTAGAGGCCAGGCATCCTTAGCGTTGTGGGGGCCGTTGTGGAGATTAGGCAAGCTATTGCCCAGAGTTGCAGAGTGGGACTCCATGATTGGAATAGGCACCGAGGCGAGAAATATCAGGTCCATGGAATTTTTGAGCCCAAGACCCGCCGAGGCGGGGAATTGAACCCTTGAACCCTGGTCCTGGGCTAGACCTCTGCATCAGGGTCTGCCGCTCTAACCATTCAGCCACACTTCTCCCTCCCTTCTCATGATAGTTAATAGCTCATTGTTCAATTTTAGGATTTTGACTTATAAACTGCAAGTAACAATAGCATCTCTCTGACAAAAGCAGTAACCCATTGGCCTATTTAAATTATGTGGATTTAGTGATCTGCATGTTACATGTTCTTTGCAGCAGGCACATTAACCCTCTGCGCTACCTTTTAAAGAAGTCAAAACTTCCACTTGACAAAACTCCATCTCTCTCTAGGAAGAACATTAATCATCGGAGTATTCATGACAATTTTATTGTGGCCAAAATTGTTGGAGGCCAGGAAGGAGGCAACACGTGCTTTTAGAAACATAATATACTCGCAATCATGACTCCCCCACCCAAAGTCAGCACTCAGTGCGATCTCATAGGTTGAACCGCCCTAGAGCCTTCCTGCTCAATGGTCCTATGACCTCAATGACAGTCACTAGGGTGTGCTGCTTCGAAGGCCTGCCCAAAAGACTCAAGTTGAGCTTCAATAAGGGTTGTAATGGACAGGCCTTCAAGTTTAACCCACACTTGCCACCGCTATGGTCCACCTTCTGGTGCTCAGACACCATTCTTCTAAAGTCTTTCGGGGCCTACTAAATGTGCTCTCTTAGTAGAGTGGTCTGGTGGACTGGTCATGAAGGCTGAACCTAGTTCCCCAGTTCCAAATTTGGCAGCTCTGACCATAGTGCCACATCCTCTCCCTCACTGAACACCATACTGCCCCACTGGGAGAAACTTACATTTTGAACCTTTTATTTCTCTCCATCCCAATGCTGCAGGTTGGAAGAGAAAAATGTCAGAAAAAAGACGACCTTTCCAGCAACTGTTTTTATTTTTTAGATTCATTTCACTGGAGAACAAATAAAGTAGTACTGGCTACATAGCCCAGGGAAAGGGGCCCCCACACCTGGACCTTGCAGCTTTCTATAGTGCTTAGAGGCCCAGGGAAAGGGGGCCCCCACACCTGGACCTTGCAGCTTTCTATAGTGCTTAGAGGCCCAGAGAAAGGGGGCCCCCACACCTGTACCTTGCAGCTTTCTATGGTGCTTAGAGGCACAGGGAAAGGGGGCCCCTCCCCTGGGCCTTTGAAGCTGTGAGTCAGTTTGTAAAACACTGCCCTAGCACTGGCAGTTCTACTTACATTAAGTTAACAAAAGCCAGTTGATCTGGCTGCTCCCTCCTCCCCTCACCCACCTCCCTTACCTGTGTCCGGCTGGTCCTGAAAACAAAGGGGGCCTTCCGTCACCTGGCGACAAAATGCAGACAGGGAATGGCCGGTACTTAACAGAGGTGCTGCTCCGCCCCTGACACTGTGATGCTGGCTGGCTGCTCTGCCATCCCCCCCACCCCTGCACCCCCCCAGGAATGCCAACACGCCGTGATCAGCAAGGTCGACTCCAGACTTGCATGTGTATTGTATTGTGATTGTGCGGGGAGGGGGCCCAGCAGGAGCAGATGGGCAATCTGTGAAAGTGTGGCCTTTCGCAGTGAAGCTGTGGTGGCCCCCTGACTAGCAGCCGAGCGCGAGACCCTGGGCAGCTGCACACACTGCCCATACCTAGCGCCGGCCCTGAATCCAAGGTAGCCAGGTACCCAGGGGGGAGGCGGAGGTGAAGCTGGTGTATGGGAAGTGCCTTCCCAGTGTGTTCTGGAAGTTTGAGTATTTACCATTTACTGTAGTATTACCCTTGTACCTGTGTATGGTACCCTTTTGTAACTTGCGCAAGTCACTTTTCTCTTGTAACACATTGTTTGCTCCTCTCACTTTTGTTTGCTTTAGATACTTGCACAAGTGCCACCATTGCCTACGTAACGTTTGTTCTTGTGCTGGAGTATCTGCCATTAATTGCAGTATTTTACCTCTACTTGTATTTTGTACGCTTTTGTAACCTGCACACATATCACTTTTTCCTCCTGTAATGTATCGTTTGCTCCTCTTGTATTTTGGTTGCTCACTATTGTCACTTTTGATTCATGTAACTTAACATTTGCTTTTGTAATTTGTCCACTTGTAATTTTTCTCCTCATGTATTATTGCTGTTCCTAGTGTGAAGCGCTCTGACACCTTCGGTAAAGTCCGCGCTATATAAAATCGCATAAATAAATAAATAAATAAAACAAAAAAATTCCAAACATCACCTGGCCCCCACAGCAAGACCCATTCTTCTTCGCCCACTGTGCCCTGAATGTGAAGGGCTGTGGGCGAGGTGTTAAGACTAACACCGTTTCTGAGCTGCATGGGCGCCAGGGGGCCGAGGTGCAAATGGCTCAAAGGCCTGAGAAACACCTGGCCCCCAGGGAGGCCGATTATTGCAAACAATCACCCCTCCCCAGCCCAGCCTCAGCTTGATTGCTTGGCAGGGTAGGGGTGAAGGAGAGCCCAGAGCTGACAATCGCTGTCTGGCCGCACAGCGAGGCTGCTTTCATTTTCTCTGTCTCTGTCTCAGTGCCCTCTGGGGGCCGTTTTTTTTCTCCCCTTTCCTAGTCCACTCTCTGTGGACTGGGACAGGGGAGAAAAAAAACGGCCCACAGAGGGCACTGAGGCACCGGCCCTTCGGCCCATTCCCGAATGCCCGCCTTGCCAATCCACCCCTGAGTGTCACGCATTCGGCGCTGAATGTCACGCATGAGCCATCCGAGGCCTCGGCGGCTGTGGACGCGCTGCAGCCCCTCGGAGGATGCGAGGGCCCCGGGCCCCTCGGGAGAGCGTGGATAGGGGGCCCCAGTGCCAACCCCTCCCCCACTGATACTCGTATAAAGCCGGGGGGGCAGGGGGGGGGGGGGCTGCGTCAGTCCAGGGGGGGGAGTTACAGAGAAACGGGGCGGGAATGGGGAATAACTCACAGGGCGGCGGCGCGGCTCCTTTGTCCCGTCCGAGACCGGAAGCAGTACAGACGTCACGTGTGGTGAGCCGGGGACCGGAAGTGGCGAGTGCGTCACTCTACACAGCTGCCAAGGTTTCAAATTGCTATGTGTGACATTTTCATAATTTCGGTGTAATTATGAGTGACATTTCAATGACTATGAGTGACTCTTTCTTGCAAGCAGAAAATCAAGCAATGAAGACGAGAGAAACATGTACATATCATAAATTTGACTCATTTGAGTAGCAAGAAACTATAGGATCTTAAAACTGCTGCAAATGCCTGAGCTGGCTGACTCATAATTATAACGAAATTATCAAAATATCACAAATAGCAATCTAAAAGCTTGGCAGCTGTGAAAGGGCAGGCATCACTTTGCATGACAAAGCATTGAAGACAATGCCCATACTTCTGTTGTTGACACCGAGTTTTCTTTACTTACATATTTCATAAAAGTGATAGGAAGTATGTGTTGTATTCCATTGCTTCTCTTGTACAATGCTGATCATATAATAAACTTGTGAATTTTGGATGGCATAATATATTGACTAATATGAATAAAAAGGCAGAAACAATGCCAATTGGGAAAAATAAAAGATAAAGAGCATGGTGACACAAGGAGAATAACACAAATCACTTTTACCAGGTGGTGTTTCTTGTCCAAGACGAGGTCATGCAAAAATGAATGCGATGGAAACATGTTTATCACTTGGAGTGGGATGAACTGAGTTAGTAAAGCTGTTACTGTAGGGGCCACCTTATTCATAAGCGAATGCTGTTAGCAGGAAAGTAAGACTTGTGAAGTTACTACTATCAGCCTCAGATGTCACCAGTAGAAAAAAATAAAAAGCCTACATCTAGAAAGCAGGTCACATGGCTCTGCTAACACGAAATAGAGACTTGCGTTTAGACTACAGAACTATAGGACTCTATAACAGGATGTGAGAAGCCCTATGTGACGGGGTGCTAGGAGAACCCCGAAATGACCCGGAGTGGTGGTCCGCCGCTCCCCTCTCACCTTGCCCATTGTCCCTACAGCTGCCAGAGAACGAGTGGAGTGAGAAACAGGACGATTGCTGGATACCACCTGAAACGGGACCTGGCGCCTTTAACTGGAACGACAAGGGTACGGCAGCCCCGCCCCCCCCTCTACGGAGCGACGTCAAAAGGCGGAAGCGTATCAACATCGACGGACGGCGTTTCCCTGGAGGAAGACGGTGTGGAGAGAAGAAGGAACAACGCGAGTGTGGATCTGGAGGAGGACGGAGTGCAGACGAGCCCAGCTGAAATCATCAAGCCTGGAGGCCAACGTTTCGGTGCATCGCCCCGCCACGGTCCCGAGGGAGGAACGTGGCTTAACAAGGTACGGGGCCGAGTAGCGGGGTGGGTCGGACGGAGTAGCGTCCATACTGAGTAATAACCGCTGCCGAGTGTACTTAGTGTCCCTTGTGCCCCCTCCTTCACGAGCACTGAGAGCACTTCGTGATGTTAGAAAAGTTCACTGTCACTTGGTTCCCTTCACTCCCCTTTCCCTCCACTGTTTGTATTGGACGTCCCAGTAACCGTTAGTTTTCTCCCTTTTGCTTTCTGGGTTCCTGCGGTACCGACGAGGAATACCTCAGCCACCGGAGGAACAGCCCATTCCGGAAAGACTCCTCAGAGACAGCGGGGATCACCTTGGGTATCGACGGAAGTACTCGGAACACCCAGTTGTTGAACTTTGCTTACATTCCCTTTAAAGACTGAAAACTCTCTATCCCTGAACTCTTTAATTGTTATGCAGAAGAAGACCTATATTCCAATAAAACCCTCGTTAAAATCTTTACTCAAAGACCCGACCTTTGTGTTTACCCCGAGTTCGGCTAAAACTGAAGGGCAGGTACAAGCTGAACAACCCCCCCTGGGACAACTGGTGTCAGAAGTGGGATCAGAAACACCAACCATCTGCCAGAACGAGATGGAAGCCCTTATTGACCACATCATAAAAGGCCAGGAGAAGCTCGAATGGGCAGTACAGCAACAAATACAGTCCGCCCAAGCAGACAGGGATTTGATTAAATCCACCGTCACCGCCCAACTCGAAGGCCTTAAGAATGTGCCGCCTCCCACACAAGTCATCACGGGAGAAGTACGCCAAGTCTCCCCTCATCATGCAGGTGTGGCCCTACAAAAATACATAACAGGAGAGGATCCGGACGCTTTCCTCCTCAATTTTGAGAGGGCAGCCTGGGCTATGGGATGGCCTGAAGAAAAGTGGCCATTTTTCCTGGCTCCCCTTCTTACTGGTGAGGCCCAGTCGGCCTATCAAGCCGCGAACCCCTTAGGGAACACCGCCTATAAGACAATTAAGGAAGTCATCCTTGACCATTTAGGTCTAGATCAGGAGGCCTACCGAGTGAAATTCAGAAAAGAGCGGGGTGCTCCAGGAGAGAATCCGAAGACCCTCTTCTTCAGACTAAGGATGGCCGCCGACAAGTGGCTAAGACCCGATGTGTGCACGAAGGAGGAAATACTAAATAAAGTATACTTGGAGCAGTTTATGGAGGCTCTGCCTTATGCAACCCAGCGTTGGCTACGTCAACATGCCAGTCTGGACGTGAACCAAGCCATTGAGATGGCATCTCATTTCGCCAGAGCCCAGCCCCGGACAATAGTATGGGACGCCGACAAAACGGAGAAGTCTCAGAAGCTGATAGTCCCAGGGAAGCCGGATAAGAAACCCAAAGTAGGGACTGAAGCTGTGCGGTCCCGTCCAGCCGGAATGATATCCCCCATGAACAGGGGACCCCAGTGTTTCGAATGTGGGGAGTGGGGCCACATAGCCAGGTTGTGCCCTAGGAAAAAAACTCCCGAAGAGCCCATGGAAGTTGGCTACCTCCCAAGGACCGTGATGTATTCGGCGGAACTGGGTAGCGCATTTTATGTGAGTATGAAGCTTAACGGACTCATGGTAAAAGCTCTACTAGATTCCGGGTGCCGACAGTCGGTGGTCCAGGAACGTTTCGTTAAACCTGAACAGTTCTCTACTCCGTCCACAGTTTACATACGCTGCGTACATGGCGATGTAAAACCATACCCGGTAGCTGAACTGACACTATACTTACCCGAAAGAGATCCGTGCCAGGTCAGGATGGGGGTGGTGGACTCCCTACCAGAGGACATGATACTGGGGACAGATAATCCTGAATTCCTATCACTTTTTAGGGAAACCTTGACCCCGTCTCCCTCTCCTAAAGCCACCTACCTCTCTCCCGAACCGTGGGTTATGGACAAGAGTTTCCGCTTTGCACAGGCTGAAGACCGGACATTATATAACGCCTGGGAAAGCGCCCACGCTAGCGAAGGCACCTCCAGCCCGACATATCCCAGGTTCTTGATCAAGAAAGACTTACTGTACCGACAAGCACAGAGTGATGGGGAACTGCAATTGTTGGTTCCAACGTCCTTTAGAGAGCAGGTCTTGTTCTTTGCCCATGCACATCTAACGGCCGGACACACAGGAAAGGAGAAAACCACGGATGTCGTTCTCCGACATTTCTTTTGGCCCGGAATATATAAAAATGTGCAGGACTACTGTGCCCGATGCGAGATATGCCAAAAGAGAAACTCGCAAAGACCAACGGCCGCCCCTCTCCAGAGAATGCCGATAATAGGAACGCCCTTTGAAAGGGTCGGCATGGACCTCATAGGCCCTCTACCGAAGACTCCCCGAGGTCACCTATACGCATTGGTTGTTGTCGATTACGCCACCAGGTTCGTGGAAGCTTTTCCCTTACGTACCACTACGACTTCGGCCATTTCTGAGAAATTTGTGGAGTTGTTCTCTAGGGTGGGTTTTCCGAAAGAGGTCCTCACCGACCAGGGAACCCCCTTCACCTCCAAGTTAATGAAGGAGGTGTGCAAACTCCTAAACGTCAAACACCTGAAGACCTCCGTATACCACCCCCAGACGGATGGTCTCGTCGAAAGGTACAATCAGACCCTAAAACTGACCTTGAAAAAGATGTTGAGCGCAGAAGGACCGTCCTGGGACAGGTTGCTGCCCCTGGCCCTTTTTGTGATCCGATCCCAAAAACAGAGCAGCCTAGGCTGTTCTTCTTTTGAATTATTGTACGGCCGCCTTCCCAGGTCACTGTTGGAAATGACCAAAGAAATGTGGGAGGCAGAGGAAGAACAAGACAAGAAAGGAATGCTGGAATATACGACACAGCTGAGAAATAAGCTCGGGAAGCTCAGGGAGTTAGCTCACTCCTCACTGGACCGTCAACAAGAGAGAATCAAAATGAACTACGACAAGGGGAAAAGGCTACGCAAGATTGCTGTAGGAAAGTGGGCTCTTGTTCTTCTTCCTTCCATCAGCAACAGCTCCAAGAGTGAATGGCAAGGCCCCTATCAAGTAATCGAAGCCATAGGGCAAACCACATACCGGTTAAGGATAACTGCCAAGAAAACACAAACATACCATATCAACCTACTTAAGGAGTGGTTGGGGCCCCCGCCTAAAGACAACCACATGGTCGTACCATCAGCAACTTCACAGTCATCCTTACCTCAGCTTGTGGTGAATGATGAGTTATCAATCGAACAGAAACAAGAGTTACAGGAGATACTGGCCCCCTTCTCTGATGTGTTTTCTGATACTCCTTGGAGAACCACTCTGGTAGAACACTGGATTGAAACTTTACCGGGGAAGATAGTGAAACAACGGCCCTACAGAATTCCGGCAGCTCGCTGTGAAGCAGTAAGGAAAGAAGTCTCCGAGATGCTCCAATTGGGTGTGATACGTCCGTCCCAGAGTCCCTGGTCGTCTCCGATCGTTATGATCCCCAAGCCAGATGGGTCGAAGAGATTCTGCATGGATTTCAGAGCGCTAAATGCAGTGTCCCACTTCGACACCTACCCGATTCCCCGGGTAGATGAGTTGGTGGAGAAGATAGGAGACGCCCGTTATATCACCACCATTGACCTCACGAAGGGGTATTGGCAAGTGCCTCTTCGTGAGGAAGACAAGAAGAAGACCGCTTTCGTTACAGACGAAGGCTCGTATGAATTCACTGTCCTCCCGTTTGGCCTTCATGGGGCTCCAGCGACTTTTCAGCGTCTCATGAACCAAGTACTGCGGCCATATACCACCTTCAGCTCAGCCTACTTGGATGACATCGTCATATACAGCAACAATATAAAGCCATACGAAAAAGACAGCAGCTACCTGTCATGGTATTCTGCGAGGACTTAGACCAGTCCTCAAATTTTTCGATCCTCCCACACGTCAACTGGTGGTGCAGGCCTCCATCCTGTCTCGGATAGACTATGGGAGTGCCTTACTCCTGGGAGTCAACCAGGCGGAGGCGACTAGGCTCCAGAGGGTGCAGAACGCTGCTGCACGGGCCATTGTCGGCCTCCCAAGACGATGTTCGGTTTCTCCTGTCTTGGCCTCTTTGCACTGGCTTCCGGTCAGACAGAGAATCAAATTTAAGGCTCTCTGTCTGACATTCAAGATTTTAAAACTGTCTTCTCCCCCGGCCTTGACAGGCCTTATCTCTTTTTATGTCCCTACTCGATCTCTTAGATCAGAAGCCCAGTTTTTGGCGAACAAGCCTAGGTTTAGGCTCAGCAGGATGGGAGGCCGTTCCTTCCGCGTGATGGCGGCGGATTTATGGAATTCTCTCCCTGTTCAAATCCGCGCCCTTAACAGCCTAACCCTTTTCAGACGGGCCATTAAAACTCACCTATTTACCTCTGTCAGTTAAATATCCCCCTTGTTCAGCTTTGATCTGTTATGTTGCTGCATATGATCTGGCGCCAGGACGCCCCTTCGCTGGGGCAGCTGTTGCGCCTAATAAATGTTATTAACATAACATAACATAACAATTGGAATGAACACATGAGACACTTGCAGACCATACTCTCAGCCTTACGGAAAGCCGGTCTGCATATAAATGCGAAAAAGTCAAGAGCAGCCTTCACTAAGGTCAACTACCTGGGATATGTTTTGGGTGACGGGGCCATTGCTCCCCAAAACGAAAAGATCAGAGCAATAGAGAAGGTGCCCTTCCCCGCCACGAAAAGAGACATGAGGGCCTTTCTAGGGCTGGTAGGGTACTACCGTAGGTTCATTCCTAAATTTGCAGAGACAGCTGCCCCCCTAACAGATCTCCTACGAAAAGAAGTCCCGCCCAAACGGTTCACAAATCCATCACAGGAGTCTGTAGAAGCTTTCCAATCCTTAAAGAGGTCCCTGACTACAGCCCCAGTATTGCTATCTCCCGACTACACAAAATCCTTTATACTGGCTACAGACGCCTCTAATATGGGGATAGGTGCAGTATTGTCCCAGGTTGGAGAAGACGGGACTGAACATCCGGTATTGTATGTAAGCCGGAAATTGTTTCCACGAGAATGTCACTACTCTACTATCGAGAAGGAGGCCCTGGCCATCAAGTGGGCCATCGATAAGTTAAAGTATTACTTAGAAGGCACCCAATTTGTCCTCCATACTGACCATGCCCCTTTGAGATGGATCCACCAGAACAGTAGCCAGAACCCTAGAGTACTTCGGTGGTTTCTATCGCTGCAACCCTACTCATTCATTGTGCAGCATCGCAAAGGCAAAGACAATGGGAACGCAGACTTTCTGTCCCGGGTCTTTCCTCTCCCCGATCGGGAGAAGCCAGGGGGGGAGGTATGTGACGGGGTGCTAGGAGAACCCCGAAATGACCCGGAGTGGTGGTCTGCCGCTCCCCTCTCACCTTGCCCATTGTCCCTACAGCTGCCAGAGAACGAGTGGAGTGAGAAACAGGACGATTGCTGGATACCACCTGAAACGGGACCTGGCGCCTTTAACTGGAACGACAAGGGTACGGCAGCCCCGCCCCCCCTCTACGGAGCGACGTCAAAAGGCGGAAGCGTATCAACATCGACGGACGGCGTTTCCCTGGAGGAAGACGGTGTGGAGAGAAGAAGGAACAACGCGAGTGTGGATCTGGAGGAGGACGGAGTGCAGACGAGCCCAGCTGAAATCATCAAGCCTGGAGGCCAACGTTTCGGTGCATCGCCCCGCCACGGTCCCGAGGGAGGAACGTGGCTTAACAAGGTACGGGGCCGAGTAGCGGGGTGGGTCGGACGGAGTAGCGTCCATACTGAGTAATAACCGCTGCCGAGTGTACTTAGCGTCCCTTGTGCCCCCTCCTTCACGAGCACTGAGAGCACTTCGTGACGTTAGTAAAGTTCACTGTCACTTGGTTCCCTTCACTCCCCTTTCCCTCCACTGTTTGTATTGGACGTCCCAGTAACCGTTAGTTTTCTCCCTTTTGCTTTCTGGGTTCCTGCGGTACCGACGAGGAATACCTCAGCCACCGGAGGAACAGCCCATTCCGGAAAGACTCCTCAGAGACAGCGGGGATCACCTTGGGTATCGACGGAAGTACTCGGAACACCCAGTTGTTGAACTTTGCTTACATTCCCTTTAAAGACTGAAAACTCTCTATCCCTGAACTCTTTAATTGTTATGCAGAAGAAGACCTATATTCCAATAAAGCCCTCGTTAAAATCTTTACTCAAAGACCCGACCTTTGTGTTTACCCCGAGTTCGGCTAAAACTGAAGGGCAGGCACAAGCTGAACAACCCCCCCTGGGACACCCTAACAGAGAGCTCAGCTGCCTCGTCCGGATACCATGAATTAATTAGTCAGCTTACGGGCGGACTCCGGCCACCGTAGTTAGCAGTGTCAAGACAGCATGATTGCTGGGCAAGCCTCAGGAGAGGCTGTGTGAGACACATCGCGGCACATTGCGGTCACAGCCAGGCAGGCTGTATGGTTTCAAAATGTCATACCAGTAAAGTGAGCGGTCCTGGGGACTGGCGCGCCTGCGCAGCTACACAATTAACTTACTTTCACAAGTCAAACAACTAAGAGAACTGTATGTGTAGCAAAGAGAAACCGTTTGTCATTTTTAAAACAGACTTACGGCATATCTTCTCGCCAGTACTGTCAAGACACAGTCCGCTTTATACATGCTCTCTAATCTGCTCTGGCACTGTCTGAGCGCGAGTTCGGCCCGCACCACCGGTCGCAGCACAGCTCCCCACTGAGCACCCGCCTCGACTCAGATGTTGCCATGATGCTGAGTGATGCTCTGCCATCCACTCCACCAGTAAATATGCGCAGGCACTGGCAGCGCACTAAGTATAATGCTGCAGGACGCGGACAGCACACCACTCACTCAGTCAGGTTCCGCTGCTTCTTGAATATCCGACCTCACGTCCTTCCAGACTAGGACGTGAGGTCACAGCCACGACGTAACCACTGCCCGGGTCCTAGGGCGACACTGGCTACCTGACGGGTGGGTTTTAGAGGTGACTGGCTTTTTAGGTCTCGCGACCTATCAATGCGCGCAAGCGCATTGAGCAGAGCGAGAATTCATGTCGGCAAAATCCAAGTCAAACCAAGGGCTTTCAGCCGCGGTTTTCATGAAGTTCACGTGAATCACGTGAGCAAATAAGCACGCGCATCGGCAGCATTTCTCCTGCACAAGGCTCGCAAAAGGCTCTCCTCCCTCCCCACATCAAATGCATCAATCACCCTTCCATAGGCTTCCCCAGCGCTGCCCCGCCCCCTGCTTCACGGCCAGGCCATCTGTTCCCTGCCAGACCTCTCACACCTCCGTCACAGCATGCCTGTGCTCCTTGATTTATTTAGTAATAGTGCCGCTTCCAGACACCTCCCACCTCTGACACAACATGCCCTTAGGCCTTTATTAAATAACAGCGCCGCTTTTACTTTGTGCTCATCTGCTTGGTGTGTTGCTTGTTTTATCCTACCCCCTCTCCACTATCTTCTCTGCCTGCCTCTTTATGTGCTTGTTTTAAATGTTTTACATTCATCTTTGTGAATCCGTCTTATTTTTAGGTCTCGCCTTCTCTTCTCTCTGCTCTCCCCTCAGGCGCCGTGACATACTTCAAAGGCTTATCACTTCACACGGCCGCAGGCCGTGCAACCAGAGCACTTCAGTTGGTGCGCAGCCCCCCTCCTAGCACTGCCTTGTTACTCTCGGCAGCCATGACTCCCTAAACACTTTTTATATTTAATTAGCAGCAGCAGCATTTCTCCTGCGCCAGGCCACATCAAAGGCTCTGCTCCCCGCCCCCACCCCCCCGCCGTCACTTATTCACGGCCGCAGGCCGTGACTCCCTAAACACTTTGTTATATTTAATTAGTAGGCTCGAGTTCCCCTGCTGTCACTAATATATAATGTGTTTCCAGCCTGAGATATTCGTCGCTTTTTGATCCTCGCGCCTTTTCCCTTTCAGTTTGAAGGCTCGAGGTCTCCTTCATGCTTCACTACTCACAGCGCATTTATTTTACATTAGAGACTCGTGCTGCTCTTCGTGCTGCTCTTCGCGCTCCACTGCACGCAGAATATTTACTTTTGGTTGGCAGGTTTGTGTTTGTTGGCAAGTTCGTGTTTCTGTCAGCGCCCTGCCTTTTAGCTGATGCATTTTCACACAAAATGGCTTGTATGTCATGGGACACGCGGCTTTTGATTCCCATTTTTTTTCTACCATGAGCCCAGAGGAGGTTAAAATATTCCCCTTTCTCTCTCTGTGTGCTGCCTTAATACACTGTGGCAAGAGAGGGTCTGGATTTTACATGCGGCTTTCTTTGTAATGCGATCCAAATACATTATGCTTTAATGCCAGTGACCTGCTAGCTCACTTCTGTTTGCCTGATAACTTTTTCTCACTTACCTTTACTCTCTTGCCTTGCTCTTCTCTATATGGCACAGGACTGTGCCCCAATTTAACCCTTACTATTTGGGTTAATTTTTGTATCTTTGAGATCCTAAACAATTGAACCAATAAATATTCCTTGGCCGGCTGGTCAAGGAATCTTAAACTGTATAGAATTCCATTGTGATCTATATCTATTATTATTTTTTTTGTTATCTTAGTATGCTCAGGACCACTTGTTGTTTTGATAAAAGCCTTAATACACTGTGGCAAGAGAGGGTCTGGATTTTACATGCAGCTTTCTTTGTAATGCGATCCGAATACATTATGCTTTGTTTCATTTGCAACATGCACTGGCGAGCCATGGGCATGCTGCAGCTCTCGATTTATGTAACTGCTGCTTTCAAGCTTGTGAACAGAAGCAGCTCGGTTGCAAGGTAAATAATAATTCAACTCCCCACACACACACTCCCCAACACACACAAACCCCCGACAAACACAACCCCCCCACACACCCAACCCCCCACACACGCAACCCCACACACACGCAACACCACACACATGCAACACCACTCACCCACGCAACGCCACTCACCCAAGCAACACCACTCACTCACGCAAAGCCACTCACATCCACGCAGTGCCACTTTCACCCACACAGCACCACTTTCAGACACGCAACGCCACTCACACCCACGCAAGCCCACTATCACCCACGCAACACCACACTCACCCACGCAACGCCACTCACCCAAGCAACACCACTCACACACGCAACTCAACTCACTCACGCAACACCACTCACACACGCAACGCCACTCATCCACGCAACGCCACTCATCCACGCAACGCCACTCACACATGCAACGCCACTCACCCAGGCAACACCACTCACACATGCAACGCCACTCACCCACGCAACGCCACTCACTCACTCACTCACGCAAAGCCACTCACACCCACGCAGTGCCACTTTCACCCACACAGCACCACTTTCAGACACGCAACGCCACTCACACCCACGCAAGCCCACTATCACCCACGCAATGCCACACTCACCCATGCAACGCCACTCACCCAAGCAGCACCACTCACACACGCAACACAACTGACCCAGGCAACCCCACTCAGACGCAACGCCACTCATCCACGCAACGCCACTCATCCACGCAATGCCACTCAAACATGCAACGCCACTGAAATGAAATTAAATGAAATGAAATGAAAAAAGTATTTATAGAGCGCATGGCTGCCCTAGAGCGTCCCAGCGCTAAAAAGAAACTCACACATGCAACGCCACTCACACATGCAACGCCACTCACCAACGCAACACCACTCACACATGCAACGCCACTCACCCACGCAACGCCACTCACTCATGCAAATCCACTCACACCCACGCAGTGCCACTTTTACCCACACAGCACCACTTTCAGACACACAACGCCACTCACACCCACGCAAGCCCACTCTCACACACGCACCGCCACACTCACCCATGCAATGCCACTCACACACGCAACGCAACTCACACACGCAACGCCACTCACCCAGGCAACACCACTCACCCACGCAACAACACACACACATGCAACGCCACTCACCCACGCAACGCCACTCACTCAAAGCCACTCACACCCACGCAGTGCCACTTTCACTCACACTGTGCAGTGCACAATAGGTCTCGCAGTAGGAAAGTTGGAGCTATTTGTTTTGTAAATGACAAAGCCCTTTATGTTTTTAAAATGAAAACAAAAATAAAAGGCATTGTTATTTGCAATTGTAATAGCTCCAACTTTCCTACTGCGAGACCTATTGGCAACGCCAGTGCTTGTTGTATAGGGGGCACTGGGTATCACTGGCATAGAGGCCTGGTTGCTGGCATCTATAACAAGATATGGCGCTCCTGAGCCCAAGCCTACCTGGAGGGGCTCCGGGGCTTGTTACCGGGGGAGGCTGGGAACTTTGCTGCTGGTTCGCTTGGGGGCTACTTAGGGGCCCTGGCTGGAATTCCTGCTGCCTACCTTGACTTCCCCCTCCTCGCTGTCAGGGACCCTGCCCATTCCTGGCATACTCTCCCACTGGGCCCCTGGGGACCCGGGTGTTCACCCAGTGGTCTGCCTCCACAGCAAGCCTTCTAGGGTTATGAAGCTTGCTGTCAAGTAGGTGCTGGTGCAGTTCTACAAAGCAATTTAATTACAGGTGCTCCCAGGGTATCAAATCAAATAACTCTTCAAAAGTGGTGACCTTTCTGCCCTTGATCCAACCTTCTAAGGCTCTGCTGTAAAAGTTAACATACTCCACCCAAGTGGTACCAGGGAGCTTTTTGCAATCACTGAATCGCTGTCTGTACATCTCTGGGGTGAGCCCATATCTAGATAACAGGGGCTCCTTCATGTGGCTGTAGGAATTCAGTACAGTGGAGGGTAGATCTAGCAAGGTATCCCTCCCCTCACTCAGGAACTGCCCCCTCAACCCGGCCCCCCAATCCTTCTCAGGGACTCGGTGGGAGGTCATAGCTACCTCATATGCTTTAAACCATTGTTGGATGTCATATCTTCCTCATTCCTAGCCTTGAGCTCGAGCTCCCTCAAACTCCGCTCATGCTCTAACTGGAGTTTTCTGCCCTCATGCTCCACCTGTAGCTTTTTCTCTTCCAACTCCCCTTGTAATCTCAACTCTTCCATAGCTAACTTTCTCTCTGCTAGTTTCAGTTCTCCTTCGATTTTGAGCTTAGCTAACTCTAACTCGTGGGCCCTACTTTTCTCTCTGTCCGCCAGCTCCTCTGGGGACAGGCCTTCCTCTGACACGCTGCTACGCGCAGGGGAGACTGCTCTCTCTCTCTCCCTTGAACCCCGGGTTCTTTCGGCTGCCCATCTCTGACGCCGTTTCATTCTACATAGGGAGGAGGGGCTCTGTACTCTCTCAAGGCCCTCAGGGCCTTTTGGAAATCTTCCTTGGTGCTTAGGCCAGTGGTAGAAATTTTAAAGGCTTTACAGAATTGTTTCAGCTCCCTATGGGCGTAAATTTCCAGTTGGTCTTCCTGAAAGGCTGGGCTTACGTTGGGTCCAGTAAGACTCATGGTTGTCGGGGGATGAGACTCTTCCTTAACCAGTTCAGGAAATATTCGGTCAAAAAGGAGTTAGTTTCACAACCAAAGAGCTATGTCAGGGCCTGCCCTCGCTAGGTAGTAGGTCAGACACTCACTGTACAGTATCCATAAATGCCAGTTTGAATTCTTCCGTTGCTTCCAATGTTAGATTTGGAGGTCTCTCGTTGGCAGAGGTAGATACTTCTGACCAAACAGGGACCCACCTCCTCTAGGGTGGGTAGACAGTTACCCCCCCCTCAGTAACGTTGCCGAGCACTTTAGTCTGATCCTCAGATGAGAGGGTCACGCATTTATGGTCATGCACAGTAAGGTCTAACCACACTACAAATGGACACCACACCAGTTGTATATAAAAATAGGGGGTTCTTTATATAACATTTATCACTAGGTCAATTAGGGAAAGGGGTACACAATACAATGAGGCTGGGGATGGAGGCGACCCCATGCGCATTGTCGCGAGGAACTGTTCGGTCTGGGTTCGAGTCGTGGTGGCGACTCAGGTACTCAGGTACTCAGGTACTCACAGTCAACAGGGAGGGGGACTCGCATCGACGGGTACGAGGTGTACGGCTGTCCGGGTCGGTTCTGGGGAACCGCGATGAGTAGCTGTGGGGTTGCAAAGGGGGTACGAGGCGTACAAGCCGCGTTGAAAGGCTGCTGCGCTGTGGGTACGAGGCGTACCTGGCGCCCAGCTCGCCGGTCACGAGCCGCGTTGAAAGGCTGCTTCGCTGTGGGGTACGGAGCGTACCCGGCGTCCGGCTCGCTGGTCACGAGCCGCGCTGAAAGGCTGCTGCTCTCAGAGGCAGGTGACGAAGCGTACTTGCGTACGAGTCGAGCGCGACACTGTCCGCTGGGCTCGAGCTGTAGGAACGAAGCGTACTCGCGTACGAGTTGAGCCGCGACCAGGTCAGCAGGGCTCGAGCTGTTGCAAACGAAGCGTCCTTGAATTCGCGTCGAGCCGCGACCAGGTCAGCAGGGCTCGAGCTGTTGCAAACGAAGCGTCCTTGAATGTGAGTTGAGCCGCGATGAGGTCAGCAGGGCTTGTGATACCGGAGATGAGGTACTTGAGGTACGGGTCCGACGAGCTGCGACAAAGTCAGCAGGGTTCTCTGGTTCCAAAAGTCATCTAACTGGGAGCAGACAAGGGACCTCCAGTTATAGTGCCTAATGTCTTTGAAGTCCTTTGATCTGGCAGGGGGTTCCCTGGTGCCCCTGCCCTGATTGTGGGGGATTCCTGCCAGATGGCACCTTGTTCCTTTCAACGTTGGCGGCAGGGTCGTCAGACGGCCATCGGGAGTGGGGCTGGCCCCTGGGGGAGGCAGGACGCTCGACAGAAACTACTCCCCCCCTCTCACTTAGAAACTGCCCGCTAACACCAGGCTGGGGAGACAACTTGGCATGATGTTTTACGCCTCCACGTTTCTCATGGCCTGAAGTGCGGTTTGTGGATAAGGAGTCAGGGATTTTAAGAAACAGGGCTATTTCTACACTGGGGCTTTCTACAGGTCTTCGCTACACGTATGTCTCATGAACCCTGGAGATGGGGGTGCTACTCTGGAGTTTCTGTTGTCTCCCCGGGGTCATAGGGAATCTGTGAAGTCAGAGGTCAAATTATCATTAGAAGGCGTCACACGGGCTATTGTGTGGAGCATGAACGTGTCCAGCCTGAAGAATGGGTCATACACGTGGAAGGCCTAGGGGAGAGAATGCAAGGAGACCCACGCCAAGGAGACCAGGTCTAACAATAATTATCCAGTTGGAGGTTCAAATCCCCAGTGACGGTAAAGTTAGCGTTGTTAACTGCTAATACGCTGACCGTCTCCATGAGAGAATTCCTACAGTCAGTGTATGGCCCAGGAGCCCCGACATCGTGTAGTTGGGGCTCAGTGAGATCTTAAAGTGTGCACATTCGCATCCGGTGACGACCTGTTTTACAAAAGTACATGCTTAGCAGGATTTAAAAATTTAAGCAACGCCCTCACCTCTGGACTCCCTATTTAAAGTAAGGATGCAGTAGCCAGAAGGGAGCGCAAGGCCTGGTTCGGCTATCATAACAACAGGTACATCTTCTGTCTCCTGACCTGTGCCATAAGCTTCACGAGCATGGAGACCAGGGGACATGCATAATTGAGTGCCTGCCTCCAGTCTTCACAAAACACATCAGTTGCCTCTGCTAAAGGGCCCAGTCTGCAGATTAAAAACCGAGGAACAGGTGATCCAGTCTTGATGTAAACAGGCCTATGTGGCATGGTCTCCACCTGGTCATTATCAAGTGATCGAAATACAGAGGGGCCTCGATCAGAAACGGGTGCGCTGGGCTCACCGGGCCCTGGCTGTGCCATGATCCAACGATGGCCCAAATACACTGGAGCCCCTTTACAGTAGGAGCAAATAAGAGAACTGTGAGTGTGGAGGGCACCCTGGGCTCTGGGCCTCTCCGCTCAGGTACCAGATGGGCAGACCGAACTCGAGCAAGCATGCAGACCCGATCCCTAGAGCCCTGGGCTAGCCCTGGAGTCTGGCTACCAGCGGGCCCTGAACAAGCAATGAGTGCCACTCATCACCTGCCCCTCATCAGACTACCGATAAACAGTGAGTGCAGCGCGTCTGAAAGGCTGTGTATTGCGCCGGGATTCCACACCTAGAACGGCATCTGCCCAATAAAATACGGGTACAAATAAAAGGAACCCTCTGGACATACACCACAGAACTGGCACCAGCGCACTGCAAAAGTAGTGGTGACTCGTAAGTAAGGCCCCACCACCCTATGGAAACCTTGTTGCTTATTTCTGGGGACTATCCGGCAAGTTACGTCACACTTCTTAAGGCACGGTTAGTGAGGGGGCAGCCTAGTGAAGGTGACCTGTGGTTAGAGTGTGCTTTCAGCGCCTCGCTGCTGGTCGCGCACGCTTAGAGCGCTATTTGCTTATTTTTAAATTGCCCATTTTTTCCATTTACTTAAAATTTTATGTTTTGTTTTTCCCTTGTTTTTAACCGACCCTGTTCTGCCCCTAACTTGCACCATAATTTCTCGGAAGCCCCACCGCTGCTTTGCGGGTCCGGTTCCGGGGAGGTTGTGGGCGGGGAGCACCATCTTTGATCAGGAAGGGAAGTGTCGCCGCCATCTTGGACCGTCCCTGCGCTCGTGGACTCTGAGAGCAGGCTATTTAAAGCACTCTTCCTGGCGCGCAGCGGTGACGTGCAGCGGGAGCGCCCTCCCTGCGCCTGAGTCGTGCCAGAGTCCTGCCCGTCTGCGCTCGTCAGCGTCTCGGAGGCAGACGAGGTAGGCTCGCTGGCCTTTACCTTTCTCCTTTCATTTTTCTGGGGCGTGTGTGTATCTCCTGTCATTATGCTCTCCTATTCTTACACGGAGCTATTCGCGCTACGAAGACATACTATTAATTGCCATCATGTCTTCCCAGGTGGTCGAACTCTTAGGAAGGGCTGTTCGGGTTGCGGCTGGCGCATTCCTGTTCAGGAGGGAATCTTACTCGAGCCCCCACTCACGTACAATCAATGCTTTCTCCTTGACACCAGATCCCTCAGTAGACATTCCACTGACATCTGGAATTTGTTGTCGGACTCTAAAACATCCTGTCTGTTTCTAACTGAGACCTGGTTGGGATAGTGACCTGGTTGGGAGAGTGCTCTGGTCCAGATCTGGTGACTGCCATACCTACGGATTACACTATCTTTAGGAGGGATAGAGTCGAAGGCAGGGGCGGGGGTGTGGCACTGATTGTGGATAAGTGTTTCCCTTGCACGACTTTTCCCGTTGATAATATCGCGGGCTGTGAAGCCTTAGGTTTTACCCTCGGGCTATCTCCCTGTCAAACATGCGTTGGGATCCTTATCTATAGAGCACCTGGGCCCCTAGGCTCCTTTTTTGATGACCTGCAGGCGGCGCTCTCCGTGCCCTGCCTTAGATCTGAGCACTGCATTTTATTGGGAGACCTGAATCTTCACATGGATAAGACAGCGGATCCTGATACTATTAAGTTGCAGGACATTGCCTCCTCTTTAGGGCTGGCTCCCTACATCACCAGTCCCACCCATATCGAAGGCCATACTATTTACCAGATATTTTCCACTAGGCCAATTGATGTGTCCCTGCCCCTTCCAGTCCTATGGTCAGATCACTTTTTAATTAATTTTCGTATTCCTTCCTCTGCCATGACTTGCACAAGATCGCCGAAAGATGTTAGAGGGGTGGCCCGGCCATTTCATCAGGTTACGGCGGAAATGCTGTCTGATGCTCTCCGCCATCATCCCTGTCAGCTATCTGGTAATTTGGAGGGAAATCTTGACTTGGTCCTGAAGTGGCTGATAGCTAGATTTGAGGAGATAGCCCCTGGAAATCCAGCTAAGTCTGCGGGTAGGCATGCCTCGGCCCCTTGGTTTACTCCCTTTCTTGGTAAGATGTGCCAAGACTGTAAGAAGGCTGAAAGAGCTTGGCGGCGCATGTATGACCCTGGTGACAAAGTAAAATATAGGGATGCTATTAGGCTTTATCATAAACATATTATGGATGGAAAAAGAGTATACTTGGAGCGTAGGATCAATGAAGCTGAAAACATAAGTAAAGAAATCTTTAGGATAGTAAAAGAGTTCACTTCCCCTTCCTTGAGTACGCCCTCCCATTTTCATACCGAAGCTTGGATTAGCCAGCTTGGTGATTTTTTCATAAATAAAATTAAATCCATTCAGGATTCTTTCCCTGATGCTGGTCCTATTTCAGCTGCTAGCCACCTGACCACTCTACCCTTTTCACTGGAAGGGAAAGGCCCTTTTCTCTCAGTTTTTCCTCCTATGCCTTTTGCTACTTCCCTTGATCTTCTATCTCGGCTACAATCCGGCTCGCCACTTGATCCTTGTCCAGCGAAATGCCTGGGGAGAGTAGCACCTGCAGTTAACACCTTGCTTAATCCGCTTCTTAATTCCTCCCTCATCACGGGAGAGGTACCTCTGGCTTGGAAACATGCCTTGATTTTGCCACTGCTTAAGAAGCCCACTTTGGATCCCCTTATCCATGCCAACTATAGACCCATCTCCCTCCTCCCTGCTCTGGCAAAGGTGATTAAGAAGCACGTGCATCTCTCCATCTCCAGCTTTATCGAGAGCAATAACATCTTGCCGATCTTTCAGCTTTACGGCAGCCAGACTATGGAACACTCTTCCGCTAGGATTGAGAAGTATGAATGATCTTGTCTCATTCAAGAAAAATTTAAAAACACATCTCTTTCCTAGGACTGCATCTTCTTAGTTCTTAAATCAGCAGGTTGCGCAGCAGGATCCTTTCAGTCAAAGCGCCAGGATACCCGTGGGGTGACAGACATGCGCTATAAAAGATTACCAATACATACATACATACATACATACATTGCACGATTCTCAATCGGGTTTCCGTGCTAAT
The DNA here is from genome assembly GCF_964263255.1 of Lissotriton vulgaris. Classification (NCBI taxonomy): domain Eukaryota; kingdom Metazoa; phylum Chordata; class Amphibia; order Caudata; family Salamandridae; genus Lissotriton; species Lissotriton vulgaris. Next base: position 106,822 of record NW_028252796.1, on the reverse strand, counting down.
TTTAGCACGGAGACAGCCCTTCTCGAGATCACCGATGCCATCAGAGAGACTCTTGACTCTGGGGGTAAGGCTATCTTGGTTATGTTGGAATTGTCGGCGGCTTTCGACACCGTTCCCCACGACGGTCTCCTTTTAAGACTCTGGGAGATCGGCTTTTGTGTGATGGTGTGGAACTGGTTTAAGTCATTTCTGACCGGCCGCCGACAAATGGTCTGGGCACCTCCGTTTTCCGCCGAAATGCCGCCGCTGGAGGTGGGGGTTCCTCAGGGGTCTATCCAGTGGCGGCTGGTGACATTTCAAAGTGGTGGGGCGTAAATGTTTAGGATGAGTCCCCTGTGCCGCGCAAGTGTAGAAAATGTGCCCAATTGTCATAAGGGCGAGTTGCCCCCACCCCGGGCATTATTTTTTTTAAAAGAGTGGGCAAATGTGCCTTTTCAAGCAAGTTTGATAAAGCAAGAAGGTTAATAAAGGAATTATAGTTAGGCCATCATTAGGACACAAGAGAAAATAAGCCTGTAACACGGTTGTCCACGGTCGTATCATAAGGTAGAATACAAAAAAACATTTAACTAAGTATTACAGAAATATATCAGGACAGCTATTACTTTATGACTGTTAAAACCATGATCCTGATGTCCAACCATCAGCTCACTGAGCCATCATTTCAGTCACCACACTAACTGTATATTGTTTTGTCTATACTTTAGGCAAGAATGTAATTGGATGCAGCACAAGTCAAAATTCTGAAGCAAAATAGTACAACATTAACAAAAGTAAAAATGATGAATGGTGTGTTGATAAGGCATGCAGATGCAGAAGGAAAGTTTTGCTTCATGAGCAATCTTTCAGCTTCTCTTATGCGCTCTTTAAAACATTGGCTTTCTAAATGTTCATTCATTTAATTTAATAAAAGTAGAAATGCTTAACACTAGGAAATCCACAAAGGGAAGGGGGGCTGATGGGTCTGCTCCTATACCAGGTATGAGCAGGGATAAAGGAGACATTCAACCACGAATATGACTATGAGCAAGAGAAACGCAGTAGATACTAATTCTGTGTTTCAACCTTACAAATGATTGATGCTGCAATCTTTCTATTTCAGGGCTGTCAGCATATTTAGAGCAAAGTTTCATCGCACATTAATTAATACAATCACATCCTGGAAAGATTAAGCTACTTTTTGTAAATAAATTTAGTAACACTGTTAAACTCAGAAATCAACATGAAATGATGTGTGTTTTTTTCTTAACCAGTCCCCTTTTCTTACCAATAATGACACTGGTGACCACAAAACAAAGCACAAAACGATCGTTTCTCGAACATATAAGCTTGCTGCTTCTTGCTTGGCTGCTGATTGTTCACTCCCACGTAGGAAGCTTTTGATTCGAAAGATTCAAAGACTCTTTCACCCTGCCTGGCCTCCTAAACGTGATCAGTGACAGTGTGCACTAGTAAAGGATTGTGGCCACTAATTACAAGGAACTGAGGAGAAATGGACTTGTTTCATGTTGTATCTGCAACGCGCGTCAGGCTCTGAATAATTGCCAGAATCACCTTTGTTAGTTAAAGCACTGCAGTCCCCATCATTAATCAAAGAGACCAGGCCATTATGGCACTAAATTATCAGTCAGTCAGTGATCATCACATGTGTGTACAATAATACGAGGGCCGGTCAGAGGGCTGGTCTTTCTGTAGGGTCCACTGTGAGGCCGCATGTCCATTTCTGGCAGCTAACAAAGGCCATTTGTGCATTCTTAGCTGTGTGTTCCAGGCAGGTTGAAAGTGCTCTGCAGGAGAACAGGTAAGTGTGTGGGGGTGTTTGTCGATTGAGCAGCAGGCATTGTAATGTAGGGATCGGGAGCAGGAAAGGACAATGTGACAGATCGTTTGTGGCCGGGCAGTTTAGGGGAGCAGATGAGGTGAAGTGCATGTGGGGGAGGTCGTAGATGCAGTGAGTGGGGAACAGGAAAAGCAATATGCGTATGCTGGAACGGCAGAAGCCTGATTTCGGATGGCCTGGAATGCGGGTGATGACCAGGGAAGAGGACCTTTATGGGAACTCGCGCAGCCCAGACTGTAACTTCAGCCAGAGCCGCTGCTCTCAACCTAGCCCTTGGTGGGAAGCAGGAGCAGCCAAGGCGGCCCTGGGAATCTACCGCCTGCAGCAACGCTGAGAGTGTGGCATCCATCCTGCCAGCTCGGGACACTACCATCAGTGCAGGGACTCTAGTGCCAGCAGCCTGCACTGATTTTCTGTTTAGCCAGAGTCAATCATGCAATATTATCGAAGTCTCAGCAGTCATCATGGGTTCCTAATAAAACCAGGCCTGATCTTGTCTGTGTCCGATCCATAATCGGAGTTTAATAACATCATGAGCCGAGCGATGCGTGAAGCGCAGCAGGAGTGCGCTGCGCAGCGCACCGGCTTGAGTGTAAAATGTAAAGGCCGCTGATCGGCAGCCGGGCAGCAGAAATAAAAGATTTGATATCAGTGACTGTTGCAGAAATTAATTTAACCAGCTTTCTTTAAGTCTGAGACGGCTGCTTTCACCACTGTTCACGAGCAAGCACACACAGCGGCAGCCACAAAAAACAACACAACATACATGCATGCACAGTACCAACATTACATACACATAGGTCAGTCATGATGAGTCATGCAATCATTATCACACACCGCATATGCAAAGACTAGTAGAGACACACATGACACACCACGCACACTGACGCACTTCTGTACTGGATTGTTGTACTGTAAAAAAAACATACTTTTTATGAGGTGACGTGACACTCGACAGACTCGACTCGCTGACTGTGTGGAGACTGCAGCTGGCACGCACGAGGGTACATGACAGAGTAGTATACTACACACTCTCCTCGTGACTCTCTTACTCCTCGTCATGTGCTGTTGAGGCACGCCAGGCGCGGTGACGTGCTTACAGCAGCATGGGAAAATGGCCAATCACCACTTCATGGCTTGACATAAGCCACATGTGATTGGCCATTACAGTGCAGCACTTAGGAAACATCCACCACCCACGCGCGCGGCACCACAATGTTGAAGTCTCCACGGTGTCTCAGCCAATCCTGGCGCAGCATTACCAGTGCCACTGCGCCAGGATTGGCTAAAGAGCACGGTCAATACTGCCCATTTTGAGACCCGGGGGAGCCGGGTCCCTGCTTGTTTGCGTGCTGTGGGGGAGGAGGAGGAGGGAAGGTACTACTGGGTGTGCACATGCGTGGGCCAGTCAAAAAAATGGCTAGCCCAAAATGCGCACACACTCACAGACAGTGCCTGCTGCGCTGCCTATGGCTGCGCTGTCACTCATTGCCGAAGCCCCGCCCCCACTGCCTTCCGCAATTCCGATTCTGTCAGGCTTGTCCCGCTGGCTCTCTCTGTCGCAAACTGCCGAGTGCGCTTAGTGAAGCGGATAATTTATTTTTGAAGCCTAGTAGTAATTAGTATTTACTTCCTGCAGCGTGCGGTCGTCCATGGCTAGTGGGGCAACGCCCCAACGCCCCTGATGGACGCACCGCCACTGGGTCTATCCTGAGCCCCACCCTCTTTAATATCTATATGGCCCCTCTGGCGGCGGTGGCGGAATCCTTTGGTGCCCGGATCATATCTTATGCTGATGACACCCAGCTCCTTTTTACGTGCAATAAGGGTGAGGCCTTCGACGATAGTCGGATCAAAGAATGCCTGGGCGCTGTTTTTGACTGGTTTCAGCGGTACAGTCTGAAATGCAACTCCGATAAATCGGAGTTGCTTTTTTTCGGTTGTCCGCTTGATCCCAGTTGGAAGACATGGTGGCCTCAGGACATGTTCCCTCCTGACGTTGCCTCTTCAAAAGCCAAAAATCTTGGTGTTCTGTGCGATGACGACCTTTCTTTCAGACCCCAGATCATTGGGCTGTCAGGGAAATGCTTCGGCATTCTGAAAATGCTGCAGAAGTTTCTTCCGTTGTTGTCTCTGCAACATAAAAAAACCATTGTTCAGGCTTTGATAGGCTCGCGTTTGGACTACGCGAATGCCCTTTACCTCGACCTGCCCAAATATCTTCTGGCACGTCTGCAGATCGTGCAGAATTCTGCTGCAAGAGACATTTTTGGTCTCCAGCGTAGGGCAAAAGCCTCGGAGCTGCTCAAGAGACTGCACTGGCTTCCTGTCTCTAAGAGAATTACTTTCAAGCTTTTGACCCTGGCTTTTAAGGCCCTTCATTCGATTGGCCCAAAATACATTGGGAAGTGCATGGTCTTCTACGCTCCTAGGAGGACTCTACGGTCCCAAGTTAGAGTTATAAAAAAACTGCAGACCATACAGAATGCGGCAGCACGTCTTATTCTGGGAATTCCTAAGTTTGCTCCTCTCTCTGACGCCATTCCAAAACTACACTGGCTGACGATTCAGAGCAGAGCTAGATTTAAATCACAGTGCATTGTTTACAAAGCACTAAACAAACAGGGCCCGCAGTTCCTTAAAGACCATCTACGTCCTTACCAACCTATACGCCAGTTGCGCTCCACCAACAGCAACCGACTAACGGTACCTCGCACCAGAACAGTGATGTGGGGAGACCGACGGTTTGTGGTAGCAGCTTCCAAACTTTGGAATACTCTACCCCAGGACATTAGAGCATGTCCCACACTACTCCAATTCCGCAAATAATTGAAAACCTGGCTGTTCAATAAATAAGTTCTCGGTATAGAATAGAGGTCTGAGCAAGGCAGCTTATTTAACATCAAGCTGGCAAATTAATCAGCGCCAAGACACCCTAGGGTATATGCTGTGCTTTATAAATGCCAATAAATAAATAAATACGGTCGGCCTTGTTGGCCAAAGCCGTTGTTCCCCCCATCAGACGCGCTCGTATTGAAGGTCGCTCCTTTCGATACTTGGCACCTCGATGCTGGAATGAGCTCCCCGTTTCCCTAAGAAAAGCCAACAGTCTGTTCTCTTTCAGAAAGGAGTTGAAGACCTGGCTTTTCTCCCAATAATATTCTTTCGGCCCTCGGTGAGTTGCTGTGTTGTGTACTCTTTTCTAGTTCTCTTTGCCAAAGCGCGGGGACACTCCTAGGAGTAGCCGTGCGCTATAAAAGAGACCATATAACATAATATAACATAACTGCTTGCAAGGTGCAAAGACGCTGAGAATTACATGTGAAAGAAGGTGACACTGACCTAAAAGATAATCACCTCTTCAATCACATCCTTGCATAACCAAAGATGGGCCGTACAGGGGGGAAACAACCATAACAAACTCGCATCGGTGGGAGAAGATCATAATGAGCAGGACGGCGCAGTCTAAGTACCTGATCCAGACTGCCTTCCGCCAACAGCCGCCGAAGACCTTGAAGATAAATTAGATATTACCCTACAGGAAATCCGGGAATCAAGGAAGGCGATTGAGCAACAAATGAGCACACTAACAACAGGCTTTGCGCTCTTAATGGTGAATCATGACAAAACAGCTACGACCGTGAAAAACAATAAAATGCTCTTCACTGAAATGGTACCACAACACAAAGCCCGCGCAGAACAGATAGAACATCTGCGGTGCCAGGTGTCCATCCTGCAAGATAGGGTGGACGACGCCGAAGGCCGTTCACGCCAGAACAATGTGAGAATAGTGGGTCTTCCAGAACGAAGCGAAGAAATAAATCCAATGCAATTCGTGGAACAGTCGCTACAAGACACGATCGCCCGGTGCGACTAACCAAATCCTTCAACGTGGAAAGGGCACACAGAGTCTCCAAGATACTACCACTAGCTGGTGCACAACACAGGTCAATAATAGTGCGAATACTTAATTATAAAGATCGGGACACTTTACTTAGAGCTGCTAGGGAGAAGGCCTCAATTCAATTTGAGAACAAACAAATGTCGCGATACCTGGACTTTACGTTGGCAGTTCAGCACTAAAGAGCCTCCTTCTAGGAGGTCAAAAAGACACTCAGATCTCACAATCTCAAATATGCCCTCCTATTCCCGGCCTGACTAAAAGTGATATACAAACAGAATTCTTATTTCTTTGAAAACACAGAGGAGGCTCTGGAATGGACTTAGGTCACACTGGCTCCCAACACATTGCAGGGGTCGGCAAAGTCCCCCAAACAGAAATCACAAAAGTTGCCTAAATCAAGTTAAGAAAGATCAGGCCGCAGAAAACCATTCTGTACAGACAAAAGACAAGGCAATCTCCAGAACAAGTAATAGAAAGCCAAAAATCAGCACTAATGGCAGCACTTGACTACCAAGATACTCTCTCCCTGGGCCAGTCTATTGAATCATCCGAAGATTCTAACCTGCATTCAGACTCTGAGAACAGTAAGGCTCTTTTCCCGTCCATCACTCCACAATTAGTAGACGATTACCTTGGATGAATACCTTGACTCGAGGTCAATCAGGCCTTAGAAAAATACCCTAAGATAGACGAGACACTGAGCTGTACGCCCTTTTGTCCAAACAGAAGGGGGTCCCCAAAAAAGGGATATAGGCAGGTTTGCGGGGGGAAAACTGTTAGAAATGGGATCCCTGGCTGGCCAGGGCTTGCGCCAAAGTCAGTCAGAGACCACCACTTCCACGTCAGGCCAAGGGAGTTACACGCCAAGATAACCCCTCCTCACCCCCTTGGTAACGTAGCACGAGCAGTAAGGCTAAACTCGGAGGCAATGTTCGTTAAGTGTTTGCACACGCACCCCCAGCAACAACACCCAAGACCCACCACAAAGGAAACTCCACACAAGGTTATGTATAAAAATAGCCTTTGTATTACACCAAAACACATTAGATAAATACACACACTTTACAATGTGCCAACAGGCACAGGCAGAATTTACAGGGGATATGTACAAGACAGGGCCACCCGGACCACTGTCAGGAATCAGTACTTTTAGAACTAGAAATACTGTTAGAATTAGCACTTAGAAAATAGAGTATAAATCACTTTAGCACACGACCAGTAACTACTGGTACCAGGTAAGTACCACCTACGCAACCCTAACCACCTTAGGAGAATATTGCGCAGGGAACCAGGACCTCACTAGCAACACCTGTACTAGGAGAAAAACAACCACCTAAGTATCACCATACATTTAGGGGTATAGCATAGGAACATTACACATGATGCATAAACATTCAGAGGTGTAGGGAAGGAAAACACATGATGCATAAACAACACATTCAGAGGTGTAGGAACAAGGCACATAACGCATAAAAACACATTAGCCACAACCTGTGGCAGTCCCTAGGCCAACTGGCCTCACAGGGGCTAGGACGCCCTGTGTCCCAAATTCAGGGGCCTAAACGTGGCAGCTGCCCACTAAGTGCTGGGCAGCTGGATGAGGACGTGGCCAACACACTGGAGCCTCGCAGGCTCTGGCCAAGTCAACTGTCCCCTCGGAGCCTCGCTGGGCTCTACAGAAAAGCAATGCCCCTGAGCCCCTCTGGGCTCTAAACACACTGTGGGGCAAAGTGGGAGCGGTCCGCTGCCTTCTGGGGCCGTTCTAACACAAGAAAAGGTGCCCCCTGAGCCCTCGTGGGCGCTTCACACAAAATGGCCCCCACCGTTGGAGTCCCCCTCCTGGGGACTCGAAATCTACCAAATGCCTTTGAGCCTCTCAGGGCTCGAATTACCAAAGATGCGCCCGAGCCTCGCAGGCTCTAAACACTCGGTGGTGCCCTTCGTGGGTGCAGGCAATAATTCTATGCCCCGATGTGCCCCCTCTCTTCCTCGTCACGGGAGAGCTTCGTGCACTCACCGGGCTTGTGTGGCGGCTGTTCCTGGGGCGGCTCTCCTCTGCACGGCTCTTCGGCGAGGGCAGCGCCCTCCTAGTCACCCGGTCCGGCTCCTGGTGGCCGGGTACTGTTAAAGGCGACGGACTCTTCTCTGCTGGGCTCTCACCTCCTCACGGGAGCCCCGCAAGCCCCGGCAGCCCTGCTCCTCTCGTCCTCATGTCCCCGGGCGGGGTAGGCTCCCGCCGGGGCTTCCGGATGTCCGAATGCCCCGCCCCCGGCCTGCCTGACTGACTTCTGGCCGGGTGGCGGCGGCGATACTGGCAAGGCAAAATGCGGCTGTGGGAGATAAAGTGTTCTCAGGCGCCAGCAGCAAATAAAGCGCTCCCAAGCGCTGTAGTGGATAAGAAAAGCGCTCCAACACGCAACAACAGCAACCAAAGTGCTTCCAGGCGCTAGAAGCAAAGTACAGCGCTATTAAGCGCTGGGAGCCAAAATAAAGCGCTCCCAGGCGCTAGTTGGCTCAAAAGACAGCAAAAGTCCTCCAGTAGGTGGGAGGGGTGGCTGGGCCTAGAGCCAGCTCACAGGGTCCTCCTAGGCAGAGAGGCAATCCCCAGTGGCGGTCCTCTTGGCGCCCAGCAGCAGCAAGAGCCCCCTTAAGATAGGATCCTGGAAGAGAACAGATTGTAAGGGGACACAGCCCCTTTTTATACATCAAATCCCTTTGTCTGGCTTCAGGGTGAGGGGAAAAACCAGTCGCAGCTGGTTTGTGAGCACTCTTGATGTGCTCAGCCCCTCACTCTATTCACTGGCAGGGCTAGGGTCATTAGACGCACCACAGGGGGCGGAGCCAGCATTGTGTGGGGAAAGCTCAGCCCTATTCAGGACCCAGGTGCACTCCTCCCCAGCCATCAGCATGCTAATCTCCACACTCACCACTGGGCAGACCCATCATGACTCATGGAGCCTGGCATCCCAGCCAGCTCCAACCAATCACACGCCAGCACCTTTACAGCACACGCACAGCCATGTCTAGAAGTGGCACTTCTACACTAGACACATACACACCGCATGCATCATTGTGCAGCATTCAATCACACGAGTCCGCACATACCAGACTCAAGCCTGCACACCTCAGGCATCAGGAACTACCAGGGACACAGACATTCTGCATGCATTCCTGTGGGAGGACAGGCCAACCTCACTCCACGCACTCAGAGTGAGCACGCACTTTCCACTGGGACACAGTGAAAGTGCGCAGAACCCTAAAATCACCATCACCAGGTCACCATTAAAAGCAAAAAGTTTAGGGGTGAACCTGCCAGAAGGGCCAAGTCCAACAAAAACCTACATAATCAAAAAGAACAGTAGACAACCCTGCCATTGATATTGGTCAAGAAAACGGAACAACCCAAACAAGAGTCAAGGGGCAAAAACCATATTATATGAACAATTACTTTTATTATTTATTTATCATTTTTTCTTTTTTTTCAAGATTAAGTGCAAAAATGCTACCAAAGTTTATGAATCATTTCATTAAGTAGACATTAGAATCATTTCATTATATAAATATCAAATAAAACATATACATCAAATATTAAACATATACAGTCCCACATTTACCATTCAATCTCACATTCATAAAAACACAATCTTCATTCATACACATACAACAAATCTCATTCACAATTCTACATATAGTCACAATATTACATTAACGCCAATAGATTGATAGATGGCCAGAAGACTAGCAGATCATCCAGTAAAGCAAAGGTGGAGGCAGAGCATACAAAAGGGATTGGAGATGGAAAAAACAATCTTGTTGCACGCAAATATATGGAGTGGAGATGTGTGGCTCACCGGTTAGAGGCGGCAGACCCACAAGCAGAGGTCGGCCCGGGACCAGGGTTCAATTCCCGACGCGGCAGGGTACGGAACCAATGTCAGCGGGCTCGATAAATCTCGCCTCGGTGCCTCTCTAACCATGGGTCCCATGCTGCAATTCTGGGCAATAGCTTGCTTAATCTCCACAATGGCCCCCTCGCTGCCGGGGATGCCTGGCTTCACCTTGGGGATGCCCAATAGGGACCATCTCACAGGGAAAGCCAGGACGGGTTCCCCAGCGGTACACAGCGCCAAGAAACCCCAGGGTGAATGTGCGCTCCACAAATTCATACTAACATAACAAATATATAGGGCCGTGTGCAAATAAATTCTGGCAGGGTTCTCTTCTGTTCTTTTTTACTATATGCCCTTTTGGCCTTGCGATACATTCACAACATTAAAAAAGGCCTGCGTCCGGCCAGCTGTATAGCAGCTGAGAGAACTCCGCCCATAGAAACATGGCAGACTATGGTACCCATCTCCCCCACTGAGACTGCACCAAAGTTCAAGTTGTATTATAATCAACCTTGTTTTGTAGTTTGGTCCACCATAGTTCTTCGGACAGACCTTCTAAACAGTTAGCTCACTCCTAGGTAAGTCCGTTATGTATACAAGCTGTCAAAGAATGACAAGTCGTAAGACAAAATATACAGAAACGTATGGCTATGTTAGGAAAGTACACAATAACAACCTGGAATGTTAGATGAAAGGGATCTGTGCATAAGCGTCACAGAATATATGCCAAATTGAATAGGTGGAAGTCACATATTGTTTTATTGCAGGAGACATGCCTCACTAACTTAGAGGCCACCAAGCTACAGAGACAATGGAGGGGTCAATTATACCATACAACATACTCTACCTTTGCAAGGGGAGCTGCTATATGGATCAGAAACGGCACTCCCTTTGTTGCATTAGACCAAAGAGTGGCTGTGAACAGTAGATATGTATTGATCCACGGTACACTAGATGCCATGTATATAGTGATTGGAAGCATAGGCGCCCCAAATACAGAGCAGGATACATTCTTAGGTACCTAAAACAATATCGTAGCTGATTGGGTAGAATCCCCCTGGCTTCTGGGAGGGGATTACTGTTAGAAATGGGATCCCTGGCTGGCCAAGGCTTGCGCCAACGTCAGTCAGAGACCACCACTTCCACGTCAGGGCAAGGGAGTCACACACCAAGATAACCCCTGCTCACCCTCTAGGTAACATGACGCGAGCAGCCAGGCTAAACTTGGAGGCTATGTAGGTTAAGTGTTTGCACGCGCACCCAGCAACAACACCCAAGGCCCACAACAAAGGAAACTCCACACAAGCTTATGTATAAAAATAGCCTTTGTATTACACCAAAACACATTAGGTAAAAACACACACTTTACAATGTGCCAACAGGCACGGGCAGAATTTACAGGGGATATGTACAAGACAGGGCCACCTGGACCACTGTCAGAAATCAGCACTTTTAGAACTTAGCACTTGGTAGAATTAGCACTTAGAACATAGAGTATAATCACTTTAGCACACAACCAGTAACTACTGGTACCAGGTAAGTACCACCTACGCAACCCTAACCACCTTAGGAGAATATTGCGCAGGGAACCAGGACCTCACTAGCAACACCTGTACTAGGAGAAAAACAACTACCTAAGTATCACCATACATTTAGGGGCATAGGCACATTACACATGATGCAGCACAACACATTCAGAGGTGTAGGGAAGGAAAACACATGATGCATAACATACATTCAGCGGTGTAAGAACATGGCACATGACGCATTAAAACACATTCAGAGGTGCAGGGAAGGAAAACACATGATGCCTAAAAACATTCAGAGGTGTATCAAAGAACACAATTGCTCAAAAATCACATTAGTCACAACCTGTGGCAGTCCCTAGGCCAACTGGCCTCTCTAGGGCTACGACGCCCTGTGTCCCAAAGTCAGGGGTGCCTAAACGTGGCAGCTGCCCACGAAGTGCTGGGCAGCTGTAGAACAATGATGGGGCCAACGCTGAAGCCTCGCAGGCTCTTGCCAAACAACTGGGCCCTCAGGAGCTTTTTGTACGCTCTGCAACAATGGGGCCTCTCCGGCTCTGAAGTAGTGCCCCTGCCGTCGGAGTCCCACTCGGGGGACTCGAGATAAGACTGTGCCTCCCTGAGGCACTCAGGATCACGCCCAGAGCTCCCCCCAGCCCGTGTCACTCACCGGGCTGTTCTCTCCGGGGACTCGCTTCTCTCCCGGCGGCTTCACAAGAGCTCCCGCTCCTCGGGGCTCTCTCTGCACACTCCTCCCTCTCGCTCTTCGGGGCTCTCCCTCGCTCTTGGGAGCCCCAGGGGGGAAGAAAAGACGACGGCTTCTCTTCTCACCGGAGCGCGGGGTGGGCTCCCGTCCGCTTACGGTTTTGACTCGAGCACTTCTGGGTGTCCCTCGGTCCCGCCCCCGCCTTCCTGACTTCTGGTTCGGGCGCCGGGCGGCTGGGACAATCTCTGCTGAACGAGGGGTAGGCACCCTCTCTAATTAAAATATAAAGCGAGGTTGGCACTCGCTCGGGCCCTCAAGAACAGCACCAGGTCCCTGCCGGGGTGGGCAACTGCCAGGGGCACGAAATCGGCAAAAAACGGGCCAAATGCCGGGTGGGCACCGGCGAAGAACAAGTGAAACGCCCTCGAGTGCTAGGGGGTCAGGAGGCTAAAAGAAAAGTGCTCCCAGGCGCTATAAGCAAAATAAAGTGCTATAGAGCGCTAGGGACAAAAATAAAGCGCTCCAGCAAAGTCCTTAGAGGTGCAGCAAGAGAGGGGGGCAAGGCTGTGCCCAGAGCCAGCTCACTGGGCCTCCAGGCAGGGAGGCAGTCCAAGTGGCGGTCCTCCTGGTGCCCAGCAGCAGCAACAGCCCCCTCAGATAGGATCCTGGAAGAGAACAAATTGTAAGGGGACACAGCCCCTTCTTATACTGTAAATTCCTTTGTCTGTGGGTAGGGTGGGGGAAGAACCAGTTGCAGCTGGTCTGGGAGCACCCTTGATGTGCTCACCCCCTCACTCTATTCACTGGCAGGGTTAGGGTCCTTAGATTCACCACAGGGGGCGGAGCCAGCATTGTGGGGGGAAAGCCCAGCCCTATTCAGGACCCATGTGCACTCCTCACCAGCCATCAGCATGCTAATCTCCACACTCACCACCGGGCAGACCCATCCAGACTCATGGAGCCTGGCATCCCAGCCAGCTCCAGCCAATCACACGCCAGTACCTTTACAGCACACGCACAGCCATGTCTAGAAGTGGCACTTCCATACTAGACACATACACGCCGCGTATGTTGAAGATGATGCGGCAATTCCTCCCTCTAATATCTCTTCAACATAAAAAAATCATAGTTCAAGCCCTGATAGGTTCGCGGCTTGACTATGCCAATGCTCTCTACCTAGGCCTCCCCAAATATCTCTCAGCTCGTTTGCAGGTTGTGCAAAACTCGGCCGCTAGAGCTATCTTCGGACTGCCGCGAAGGGCACGTGCGTCAGAGCTGCTTGAGAAGCTACACTGGCTCCCCATTGCCAAGAGAGTCACTTTTGAAATCTTGACTCTGGCCTTTAAATCCCTTCATCACATCGGCCCTAAGTACCTCCAGAAACTGATGGCTTTTTATGTTCCAAAGAGAACCTTGAGGTCTGCACAACAAGCAAAAGCTATTGTCCCTATAATCAAGCGTGCCCGTATTGGAGGCCGCTCTTTCCGTTATCTGGCCCCTTGCTGTTGGAACGAGCTCCCAATGGCTGTGCGATCATTGTCCAATTTGCTCGCCTTTCGAAAAGAGCTGAAGACGTGGCTTTTCACCCAGTAATATCTTTGCCACCTGCGCAGAGCACTGTGTTATGTACTGATTTTCTCTCTTTGCCAAAGCACCGGGACACTCTTGTGAGTATCCGTGCGCTATAGAAGAGCTTTTATAACATAACATAACATAACATAACATACATCATTTCGCAGCATTCAATCACACGAGTTCGCACATACCAGACTCGAGCCTGTATACCCCACGCATCAGGAACTACCAGGGACACAGACATTCCCCATGCATTCCTATGGGAGGGCAGGCCAACCTTACTCCACGCACTCAGAGTGTGCACGCACTTTCCACTGGGACACAGTGAAAGTGAGCAGAACCCAAAAATCACCATCTCCAGGTCACCATTAAAAGCAAAAAGTTTAGGGGAACCTGCCAGAAGGGCCAAGTCCAACAATTACAATGCAGTCCTTGATATAGACTTCGATCGCTCTCACCCTCCATTGCAGGGAGCAGGCGCCAAGAAACAGGCAGCTTCTCTGCATAGATGGGTGAAGGGATGGGCACTAACTGATGCTTGGCGCACTAAAAACCCGAGCGACTGGGAGTGTTCATTTTACTCTCCCCCACATATGTTACATACACAAATAGGGTGTTTTGCTCTTAGCCCCTGGTTGCACAAATTGCCCAAAGCACAGACCTCGGGAAAATGCTGTCGGACCACAACCCCCTAGAGGTAACATTTTCCTGATGGAAAATTCCTACTCCAATCCCTACATGGAGACTGCAGAATCACGAGAAGTAGAATGGGAGGCATTTGAGACAGTTAATAGAGGTGTAGCGATCAGCACAATAGTGGGAGCCCGACAAACGATTAATAGAGAGCTAAAAGAAATAGAAAGTAGACTGGAGCAGACAGCAATCACTGAGACCTCAAGGGAACCGGCCCTACAAGAGGCTCGCATCACACATGCCGAACTCTTAACCCCTCCCAGGCTGGTGACGGAACCGTTCGGCCACGCCCCTCGGATGGGCTGTGCTGGTGACGGAACGATTCCATCACGGCCCGCTCGCTGCGCCTGCGCAGCGCGTTCTATTGAGCGTGCGGGGCCATGACGGAACCGTTGCGTCACAAGCACAGCTCACCCAAGGGCCGTGACGGAGCAGTTCCGTCACCAGCGTCGGAGCGCCGCGCGGCCCCCCCCGCCCCTTAGCACTGCGACGGAATAGCCGCCGCAGCGAAAGGGTTAAAGTGACTATGAGTCATAGATTATCGAACATTTACACAAAAACAACATGCAGAAGCTACAAGAGATACAAGAGGCTTTCAAAATGTGTTTGTGAGATGGGTTAACTTATTATAAACGGCACCTTCTGCCCCCCTCTCACCCCTCCTCCCTCCCCCTCCTTTGCCCCTCTGTGCCCCGCTCCTCTGCCCCTCGCCCCCTCCTCTGCCCCCTCCCCTCCTCCTCCCCCTCCTCTTCCCCTCGCCCCCCTCCTCCTCCTCTGGCCACCTCTACCCCTCCTCCTCTGCCCCCTCCCTGCCTCCCTCCCCTCTCTTTGCCCCCCCTCCCCTGCCCCCCTCACTCCTACCCTCCTCCCCCTCCCTCCTCTGTGCCCCCCTCCTCCCCCTTCTCCCCCCCCTCTCCCCCTGCTCGCCCTCCTCCTCCTCCCTCCTCTGTCCCTCCCTCCTCCCCCTCTGCCCCTCCCTCCTCCTCCTCCCCCTCCCTCCTCTGTGACCCCCTCCTCTTAGTCTCACCCTCTTTCCTCTCTCAGGGTCTCTTCTCTTCTTCTTCACTGTTGGAAACTAATAAGTTCAAGTTCAAGTTCGGGCATTTGTATAGCGCACTGCTCACCCAGAGGGTCTCAAGGCGCTTGGGGAGGGGGTTCATTATTTGTCGAATAGCCAGGTTTTAAGTTCTTTTCTGAATGAGATGTGGTTTTGAGTAAGTTGGAGGTGATTAGGGAGTGAGTTCCAGGTCTTGGCAGCAAGGAAGGAGAAGGATCTGCCACCCATGGTGGATTTTCTGATGCGCGGGACAGCGGCGAGGGCTTGATTGGACGATCTTAGTTGGCGGTGGGTTTGTAGAAGGACAGTCGAGTGCTGAGGCATTCGGGTCCTAGATTGTAGAGGGCCTTGTGTGCGTGGGTGAGAAGGCGGAATGTAATTCTTTTGTTGACGGGAAGCCAGTGGAGGTCTTTTAGGTGTCCGGTGATGTGATCTTGGCGAGGGATGTCTAATATGAGTCTCGCTGATGCGTTTTGGATGCGTTGTAGTTTTTTCTGTAATTTTGCTGTGATTCCGGCATATAGTGTGTTACCATAATCCAGTCGACTCGTGACCAGTGCGTGGGTGACCGTTTTTCTTGTCTTGAGGGGGATCCAACGGAAGATCTTTTTGAGAATGCGAAGTACGTTGAAGCAGGAGGATGAGAC
This sequence comes from Lissotriton vulgaris, assembly GCF_964263255.1. Classification (NCBI taxonomy): domain Eukaryota; kingdom Metazoa; phylum Chordata; class Amphibia; order Caudata; family Salamandridae; genus Lissotriton; species Lissotriton vulgaris. The sequence continues at coordinate 90,984 of NW_028252796.1, read as the reverse complement.
TGCGTTGACTTGTCTGGACATCGAGAGAGAGGAGTCTAGGATAAAGCCAAGGTTGCGTGCATGGTCTGTGGGTGTGGGTGCTGTGCCCAGAGCGGAAGGCCACCAAGAGTCGTCCCAGGCAGAGGGGGAAGATCCTAGGATGAGCACCTCCGTTTTGTCTGAGTTGAGTTTTAGGCGGCTATGTTTCATCCATTCGGCTACTTCTTTCATACCTTCGTGAAGATTGTTTTTGGCGGTGTTAGGGTCTTTGGTGAGGGAAAGGATTAACTGGGTGTCGTCGGCGTAAGAGATGATGTTAAGGTTGTGATGACGCGCGATGGAGGCGAGTGGACTCATGTAAACATTGAAGAGGGTGGGACTGAGTGAAGATCCTTGTGGTACGCCACAGATGACTTCAGTGGCCTCAGAGTTGAATGGGGGAAGTCGGACTCTTTGAGTTCTCCCAGCGAGGAATGAGGTGATCCAGTCCAAGGCTTTTCCTTGTATGCCGATGTTGTTGAGGCGTTGTATGAGGGTGCTGTGACAGACAGTGTCGAAGGCGGCGGAGAGGTCGAGTAGAATGAGGGCCACTGTTTCTCCATTGTCCAGTAGTGTTCGGATGTCGTCTGTTGCTGCGATGAGGGCGGTTTCGGTGCTGTGTTTGGCTCGAAACCCGGATTGGGATGGATCGAGGGAGTTGTTGGATTCAAGGAAGGCGGCGAGCTGGCTGTTGACGGCTTTCTCGATGACTTTGGCCGGGAATGGGAGGAGGGATATGGGTCGGTAGTTTTTAAGTTCAGAGGGGTCTGCTGTGGGTTTCTTCAGAAGGTCGCTGACTAAGGGCATTTGAGCCCTTGCAAGGCCAGTTGGCCTAGGGACTGCCCCAAGTGGTGGCTTATGTAGTTTTGCGCAATGTGATGTGGTGCTAGGAAATGTAATGCATTTAATATGATTACGCACCTTGATCTTACCCCTCTGAATGTTTTTAGGCATCATGTGTTTTTGCGCTATTGAGTTGTGGTCTGGCACCACTGAATGTTTTTATGCATCATGTGTCTTCCTTGTTCTTACACCGCTAAATGTATGTTTTATGCATCATGTGTCTTCCTTGTTCTTACACCGCTGAATGTATGTTTTATGCATCATGTGTTTTCCTTCCCTACACCTCTGAATGTTGTGATGCATCATGTGTAATGTGTTCTTGCTTATACCCCTAATTGTATTGTGATACTTAGGTGGTTGTTCTTTCTAGTACAGGTGGTCCTAGTGAGGTCCTGGTTCCCTGCGTGACATTCTCCTAAGGTGGTTAGGGTTGCGTAGGTGGTACTTACCTGTTGCCAGTAGTTACTGGTTGTGTGCAAAAGTGATTATTATTCTATGATCTACAAAGTGCTATTTCTAACAGTATTTCTAGTTCTAAAAGTGTTGATTCTGACAGTGTCCCATGTGGCCCTGTCCTGTAAATAATCCCTTGTGAATATTGCCTGTGCCAGTTGGCACAATGTATATGATGTGATTACTATCTGAAGTGTTTTGACAATACAAAAGTTATTTTTATATAACCTTGTGTGGAGTTCCTTTTGTGGTGTGCCTAGGATGTTGTTGCTGTTGTATGCATGCGCAAATGCTTTACACATTGCCTCCGGTATAAGCCTGTCTGCTCGTGCCAAGCTACCAAGGGGGTGTCAGGGGTTATCTTGGCGTGTGACTCCCTTGCCCTGACTAGAATGGTGGTTTCTGCCTGGCTTTGGCGTAAGCCTTAGCTAACCAGAAATAGCCCGTTCTAACAATATGATAAAAGGGATTTATAAAGCGCTCGTTCACCGCAGTCCTATCTAGATCGCATTATGCCAACCGAGTATATGTAAGAATACCAAATATCACAATTCATAGACTGCAAATAATTCACAGCGACGCAGCTTGTGTACTACATCATCTTCAGAGGTGGGCCCACGCCACACCTATATTGAAATAACAAATCCACTCTGAGACCCTCTGCCTCAGCCCTAAAGGGGTGAGAGGTCTAGCCCCTCACTTCATTGCAAACCAGGTGGAAATGCATACACCCGTACAAAAGCAGAGATCTCCTCATTTGAATTTACTGTCTATTCCGAAATTACAGAGGATCAGATCAGGTGGACGCAGCTTTGGTACAAGTTCCTTTCATCCAGAAATCTGACAGCCCACAAGCTTATTTAGACTAGATTCTTCCCCGTTATGGTTTGTTTTCTCCTCTTTTATGTATTTCTGATTCAGTTCCAAGAAACCCCAGGTTGAACATGCTCTCTATATGTGTAATGACATAACAAGCGTTTTGTAGATCCTGTAGAGGTTTGGTATGTTGGCGTGTGCTTCAGTCACTGACCTGAATACTGCAAAAGAGAGGTGTACAGTGCAAGTGAGGATGATAGCGCAGTCTTGTCTGCCAGGGTATTATAAACCTTTCATTGCTGCAAGACTGTTACAGTATTCTCTTTTTCTGGTTGCACAGTGTAAAATTTGAGCAGACCAAGGAACAGACGTAATGTTGGAAACACATTTCAAATCCGTGCCTTTCATAATATATGAACTATGTTGCGGGTATTGTGAAATTTTAATGATTCAATTTTTTTCAGATTTTAGAAATTCGCAATTTTCTCTGATCTGGAGTATTTTGACCTAACTGTCCTGTGATAACGTGTTGTCTTTTCTCTTTTCCTCTCCTCTGCAGACACTTGAGACTTTCACATCAATTTACCAGAATGGGCAGAAGACGGGCTCTAGAAAAGAAAGTGACAGCGCAGTGTTCACGTGAATCCGTAAGAGCTACAGTCCCATCTTATCCTCTTCATGACGTCTCAACTTCAAGATCCCGAAATGATGCTCAGAGGAAAAATGAGCTGGAACCGCTTTCGGAGAACCTGCCCCACATTATCCTTCTATCCATGCTGGAGGAGTTGGAAGCCAAACTGGATAACTTGATGAATACTGTGGAGGACGTACCTTCTAGAGTCGCTGGGCTGATTAAGAAAATCTGGATAGAAAAGGATCAAGGTTCCCTAGATAATGGTGCAGTGTCTTTGGAGGTGGTCTGTCCGGCGAGTATTAGAGATTGTACTGTTAGCCGGTCTCCTGCAACACGTCAACTGGACAGGCCAGGGGATCCGAGCTTGTGTCTTCAGACAGTGTGTTATGATGGGCATGCCTCAAACCAGGACTGTACGCTCTCCTCGCCAACTGATGTTCAAGGGCGTCCAGAGGAGCCAAACCTTTGTCTACAGCCAATGTTTCCTGATCGACATCACCCACAGCAGGACCAGTGCTTGCAGCCTGGGTTTCCAGACAGAAATGGAGTACAGCAGGATTGTCCTCTATCCCGGTGCCCTCAGACAGATCCTCCATGCAGATCACAGGAGGCAAAGCTGTGTCTTCACTCAGAATTTGTTGATGGGCAGACACTACAGCAAGACCAGAGCGTACAGACGGCGTTCCCAGAAGAGTGGGAGCCAGATGAGCCCCTGAAGCAAGAACCATCCCCATTGTCTACTAATAGCTGGGACCAGCAACAGAACCTCTGCCCACACCCACTATTTCCTGAAGGACACAAACCACAGCAAAACCACCGTATACAACCCACACTACCAGATGGGAACGGACCTGATGATCCCTTGGAGGAAGAATTGATGTGTTTTGATTTCCAAGATCCCCAGGAGAACCGCAGCCTACAACCCATGTCACCTGATGGGATGTCATCACATGAACACTTAGAGTCTGGGCTATTGTCCTTTGATGATTTCGGGTCACAACAAACCCAGTGCTTACAGCAACACCTATGCTTGGAGCAGGAACTTCCTTATGCGCAGGATCCAAACGTGAACTACGAGCTTGAATCTATGCACCCTGAATCACAGGAACCAGACAAACATGACAATCTAGACCCGGCCTATACTGATGCACATGGTTCAGATCAGAATTACAAGCTAGAACCACTGCACACTGCGGCACAGGACCAAGAGCTAGAGTCAGTGCTTCCTGAAGCACAGAAACCAGATCAGAACGACAAGCTCGAACAGACCTGTGCAGATGCACATGGTTCAGATCAAAAGTACAAGCTAGAACCTCCCTGTACTGATGCAGAGGGTTCAGATCAGAACTACATACTCGAACCACTGCACCCTGAATCACAGCATCAACATCAGAACTGCAAGGCAGAACTGCTCTGACCTGATGAGCGGGGTCAGTCTGTGCCTCCATCATTCCTAGGACTGGATACACATACTGCAGATGAAGACTCAATGGAGAGAGGAAATACAAAATCAGATTTATTTCTGTTTGAAGCTACCCCAGGTATGTGTTTTGCTATAAATGGACTCTCGGAGTGCATACTAACACATGTAACCTCTTCAAAATGCGTATGGGCAGATTTTAGAAAGTCTCTGAGGGGAGGATTATGGTTTGGATGGAACCCACTGAGCGATACTGACCCCCAGAGTGCGAGTACACAGGGTGCAGATGTTTCCCTGCATTCTCCTCCTCTGGTTCCACACAGGACTGCATCCTTCCTGTGCAGAAACAGGCCTGGTTATGGGACTCTGCATGAGACAAATAGGCCAGTAGCTCTACTTGTTCCTTGTTCGTCCCCATTCCAGGCTGAAGAACTGGAAATAGCGCAATTCATGGGAGGAATTACTGGCCAGAATCACACATAATAGTCGGATGCAAGTGATGTGGTGTTCATTGAGAATAGCAGACATGTGCAGTCTGGAGAGGGAACTGTGTTTCTAGTTGCACAGTTACATTGGGTAAGACACAGTCGTCTCCTGTTCATGATATAAAAATCCTAGTCTGTATTCAGCCTCAACAGCAGGGCCGACCAGGGATGTTGTTGTCACTGTAGGGTTCTCCTGGAGTGCACACCACCTCATGATAGACAGATACACAAAGGTTACGGAACTCTGAGGTGACTTGCAATAATCTTATTATATGCACCAGGTGGTACTTTATCCCGTATAATACATGGTCACACCATCACCTTTCCCACAAACCTTGGTGCGTAGCTCCTACATATGCAGCAGCTAACATGTTTGCAAACATGAAGAATGAACTTTAAACCTCTTGTGCAAAAGTAAAAATAAAAACTGTTAGATATTTGTTGCAAAAAGATGTTAGAAACAGTTCAATAAAAGTCCATTTAAAACAAAAAGCTGCAGTAGCTCGAAACGTGTAGAAACATGCAGAAAGATTCCACCCTTCCTTTATCTAAGGAAACTAATAAACATATTCCCTCTGCTTCTCATAGTAAACTAGTAACATACAGCAGAAGTAATAAAAGCAAAGTTCTGTTTGTTGCTTTAAACAGCAGCTTCAATTATGCTTCGTGACTTGACCTTCTTTTCACATCAGCTGCTGGCTCTGGCAGCAGGCATTGTGCCCTCAGGACTCGACTGTAATAACTTATAAAATCTGAGTTCTGACGTCTTTTCTTCATAATCACTGACTTGGTGCGTCACAAATTCCTGATTATAAAGAAATTAGAGACTGCCCTTTATACGGGGATTGCAGAATCCCACGTAATATAATTATATATATACACATATAATAACTTTGGCACAGTTCAATGAATCTGCACAAAACTATTTGGGATTGGCATGGCTAGTTTCATGCAGTGTTTTTTTGTGGTCCTCAAATTAAGCCACTAGTCATTTAAGGTAGAGCTAGCTGGACCTTTAGCCCATGAATGGTCCGTGCATCTGCACTCGTGGACCCAAATGTAAAAATATATTGGATCCGATTGGATGAGGGAGCTTTTTCGCCCATCCATTTCGGATACGTAAACCCAAAGTTGGGTCTGCGGACCTGAAGCTTCCTGATTGGCTGGCTATATCTTGAACCATTACATGATGAAAAGACTTGTTCCCCGCATCCTGTAAAAATACTAAAGAAGCCATAAAGAGCCGTGGTGCCATCCTGTCTCTCGCTGGCACAGGGGCTGCCTAATGTTGAAATGTAGAAAGAAGTTGCTGATTTTGAACAGAGGTTGGATTCCACGTCATGACCCTTGAGGTCCGCAGACCTTAGGCAGGTGTCTGCGCAGGCACAGTAATTGGCATTGTACCCTGGTAGACATTTGTGATGTTCGGAGACTTGCTGCTCGGTGTGAAACCCTATCGATGTCCACTAAGGATATACAAGTTTGCAAGGGTCCGAGAACCCCAAGAAAGTGTCTGGGAACCCTTAAAAATAAAAAATAAAAGACATAAGCCAGGCCCTTTAGGGAATCCCCTGCTGTGCCCAGGCACAGTTGAACACCTGTGCCTGCTTGGTGTTGGCTGCAGGGAACTGTTGCGTGTGTATATGATGGAGAAAAAAAACCACTGAAAACAAGCATTGGCAAAACATATAGGTGTTTCCTATCCGAAAGCTATTGGCTTTGGCAACGAGTTTTAGCCATTATGTACACCAGTGTGACTGCTGTTCGGCATGGCTAAAAGTTAGTGGCACAAGGTCGGGTGGGGTAGATAGAAGGGGGATAGATTGGACTGGAGTAGAATGGAATGGAGTTATATAGAGTGGTGTAGGGTAGATTGAGTTAGGGTGGATTAGAGTGTGGTGGAACTGATTGGAGTAGATTTGAGTGGGGTAGATTGAATGGGGTAGATTGGGATAGGTAAGTTTGAGATGGAGTGGGTAGGGTAGATTGGAGTAGGGTGAAGTGGATTATATTCAACTGGAATGAGGTAGGTTTGGGTAGAGTGGGGTGGAGTGGAATTGGATAGATTGGAGTGGAGTGCTGTGGGGTAGATTGGGGTGTAGTGGAATGGGGTAGATTGGGTGGATTGTAGTGGGGTGGTTTGGATGGAGTGGGGTGGATTGGATGGAGTGGGGTAGATTGGATGGAGTGGGGTAGATTGGATGGAGTGGGGTAGATTGGATGAAGTGAAGAGGGATAGATTGGGTGGAGTGGGGTAGATTACAGTGGAGTACATTAGATTATGGTAGTTTGGAGTTGGGTAGATTGTGGTAGTTTGGAGTGGGTAGATTGTGGTAGGAGTGTAGATGAGTTGGATAGATCGCAGTTGGATACATTGAAATGGAGTTGAGTAAATTGGACTGAAGTAGAGTGAGGTAGATTGGAGTAGATTAAAGTTGTGGTAGATTGAAGTGGAGTGGGGTAGACTGGGGTATGTTGGAGCAGATTGGGGTAAATCTGAGTGGAGTGCGGTAGATTGGGGTGGAGTGGGGTAGATTGGGTTAGATTGAGTGTATTAGGGTAGATTGGAGTGGAATGGGGTACATTGAGTTAGAGTGGGATAGATTGCGGTGGGTAAATTGGGAATGGATAGATTGGAATGGGGTGAATTGGAGTGGGATAGATTGGGGTACTTTTTAGTAGAGTGGGGTGGATTGGATTGGAGTGGAGTGGGGTGGATTGGTGTGGGGTAAGTGGTGCGGAATAGAGGGGTGGAGTGTTTCATGGGGTGAGTGGCATAGATTGGAGTGGTGTAGTGTGGAGTATACTTGGTGTGGTAGCGCACTGCCATTACAGACAACACATTTTCAATTGAAATGATCATTATGTTTACACCGAAATATGGTTTTACTGCACATAAATGATAATGTTTACAAATGTCATCCCCTAGTGTATTAATGTGTTTCAATCATATTGAAATATTTTCTACACACTTCAGTAATCCAAAACAAATGTGCTTCATTTGTACTAATTCTGATATATTCTGAAACATCCGCACAGTTTTTTAGGTCTTGCCGCAACAGCGCTTAACTTTTGTGGGCTTACTGCCCACCCATTGCTTTTTTATTGTTTCTTCGAATCTCCTTTAAACAGCCTTGCTTCCTAATGGCTAATCTTTCCTACTTGTCCCTCCTTTTCGTAGCTTGTTCCCTCCCACGGAGCACCACCCCGTTACTTGTATCCTTGCAATGGTCCCATATTATCAACTGCTCTAGGCACTTTTTCTTTTTTCTTTGTCTAAGAGCATTTCATATGAGCACTTTTTTCACTCACTCCAAGCTTTTTTGTAAATGGCTGTAATTCTTGTTCATATCTCGTCACATTTGCTGTTCATTCACAGACCGAGATCAAATGTCAGATGATGTTTCCCCTAAACAGCCTGTTCTTTCTCTGACTTCAAAGTAAGAGAGCCAGTTCCTCACCGTCTCACTCATCGCTGCTTGCCTCTCCTTGCTTGTTATTTATAAAAGCAAATTACTTCATTTTCTTGCCTTCACCACCTCCCCTTCGCATAATGGTAGCAGCCGTTCCAACGAAAGTTCTCATGTCTACTGCTGCAGACCAGAAACTTCACTGTCGACTGTAAAGTTGGCACCTAAGGTAATGGAAGGACAGCTTGGGGTGGAGGGGACATTGGCATGTACAGAGGGCTGTGTCATTGAAGCATCTTCTGGCTGCTCGCACCAGCTGCATCATGACGCAACCCTGCCACATCTGTACAAACGTTCCGGGCCGAAAGCAGTATAGGATAATAGCTATACATTCTGTAACCAGTCTGTTTGCTACGTACAATCCACTGTACTAAATGATATGAGGTATTCTTAGTACATATATTTCTAAAATGTCAATTGTTGTAATATTTAGGACACAAACTATTGTAATGCAAGTTGATCTCTAGTAATGTTTAGGACATGTGTTATTTGTAAAGTAGAAATGCTTTCCACTTAAAATTGAACATATATACTTGGTAGTTTGTTTAACCTCTTGGCCTTGAATTACCGCCGCGGCGCTAGGGGGCAGGGGGGGCCGAGCGGCAATGCCATGCTCGTGATGGAGTGGTTCCGTCACGGCCCGCCCGCTCACTAGAACGCGCAGCGCAGGTGCGAAATCACCGCACGCAGGCGCAGCGGCCGGGCCGTGACGGAACCATTCCATCACCAGCACAGCCCCACCGTGGCTCGTGACGGAATGGTTCCGTCACGAGCGCGCAAGGGGTTAAAGGACTAATCAAACCAAATGTCAGAAGTACGATGCTATAGAATTGTGAAGCACTCTGATACCCAGTTGGGTCATGTTTGCACTATATAAAACACTGAATTAATAAATGAATAACACACCTGAGTGCGGAGAGACCCCCCACACCTGGTCCCTGCTGTGAAGAAGGTGATTGAGGGCTGAAAAATTACCTTCACACCCTGCAAGGCCAGCGCCCTTGATGCTGCCTGTGTGGTGGCCATATTGAAGCAGAAAACCATCAAAAAATCACAGGCATTTACACCCAATACCGTGAAAGATGGCAAGCCCGTAGGCTGTTTTGGAAATTATTGAGCGCTTTGCTAGTGGTATTTTGAGGAAAATAGTCGAATACAATACTGCGGCGTGGCCAAACTACTTTAAAAAAATAAACATACTCACACTGGGGAGAGACATCTCAGGCTCTGATTGTGGGCTGGGATTCCCTGCAACAGAGAGCAACCGTATCTAGCTTCTTCTCAGACTAATATTCCCCTTTCCCAGCGTTCAGATTTTTTTTTAAATATCTGCATTTTTAGGTGCAGCATCCTAAGGAGCTTATTGATGGCACAGTAATAACTCTCCATTCCCGGCATTCTATTTTCCTTAATCATATCCACCACATTTGATTGAAATTCAAAGGATAGGCCTCAGTAACTACGTGTCAATCTTTGTAACTCGGCAAAATGCAGTATTTCTTTTTCGACTGATGGTGTGGGACACTGCTAAGTCATTTGCAAAGTCAGTAGGTTTACAAGGCAAGATCAATTGGCATTGCCAGTGCTTGTTTTTTTGTGTGCTAGGAAAGAAATCTAACACCTTCTCCTCTTGTATGGATTGTATGGATACTCAGCAGAATTGTCACATAAATTCTCTCATTTTGAAGTCCTAGGAAGAAAAGTAAACACCAAGCTTTCTCAAAGAGAGAGCTTGACATTTGACCTCTGTCTTTGAATGCACAGCAAATGACAAAAACAAGATTTAAAGGCCTTTTTACAGAAAGAGTGTTTGTGAAAGAATACAGTAAACAAGGTTTGGGCAGCAGGAGGGACGGATGTGAGTTACAAACCACAAATCCAGTGGTTAGGAATGGGTGGAATGTATTCCCAGGGATGCTTTCTGAATATCCCCAAGATGTCTTTAGCGCTGTCTGGTAGTCTTGGATCAAAAACACAAAGGTCACAATGAAGTTAATATTGGGATTGCTTTTAACATCTTAATTTATTTAAAAAAAATATTTGAAACTCACTTAAACCATGGTGTGTCTCTCTCTCTCTCTCTCTCTCTCTCTCTCTCTCTCTTTCTTTCTTTCTCTCTCTCTCCCTCTCTGTTTCTCTTTCTTTCTATCTTTCACTCTTTCTTTCTTTCTCTCTATTTCTTTCTATCTTTCTCACTCTCTCTCTTTCTCTCTCTCTCACTCTCTCTCTCTCTCTTTCTTTCTATCTTTCTCTTTCTAATTCTCTCTCTCTTCCGCTCTTCCTTCCTTCCCTCCCATGTAGTTTGTGGTTATAAGAGTTTCTATTGAAAAGCAATTATTTCTTTGCTTATAATCTTGGAATCTTTTGACAAATCTGCACAAACTTTTCAAAAAGATGTTTTTCTGGTTTTTCTTTATTAAGTCAAATGTGTTTATGTTTGTGGTTTTATATAGTACAATCTTGTCTGAAGGGCATTGAAACACTTTTATAAAGAAGAAAGACCAACATGCAGATTAGATGTGCCATAAAATAACAGATAAGCAATGGACTAATCCCACAGATCACGTCAGGTGAGAAAGTTCAAGCAGTTAATATCTGGATACATTGGAAAAGTGGATGCAGAAAAGCGATCACAGATTTATTATTCAAAGTGTCTCTCAAATAGGAGGATTTTGAGTTCCTTTTTAATTGTGGCAAGACTTGTGGTTGTTCAAGGTGGTTGTGGGAGGGAGTTCCAGATCCTTGTAGCGCTGGCAGAGAAGGCGAGCTTTATAAAGCGTTCTTACCTGAATGTCGCTTGTTCCAGCAGGAGGACTTTACGAATTCTCGATCCTTGTTCAGATCCAGAGATTTTGAGTTTTTCTACCAAGTAGGAGGGTGTGGAGTTGTGGAGGGCTTTGTGGGTGATGCATTCAGTGTTACATTGGTCTGTTGCTTCAATTGGAAGCCATTGTAGGATGCGAAGTATAGAAGAAATGTGATTTAAAAACTTTGTGACCTGTCACAAAGTGGATAACTGTATGAAGCATTTCTCTCAGTGATGATAATTTTCTCGGGGAAGGCCAGAGAGGAAAGAGGTCCAATAATCCAGTCTAAAAAGTACCAACGTATGGACTTTTAAGTTTGTCAGGCACTCTTGTGCTTTGATGAGACTTGCTTCTGAAGGTAAATGAGAATAAATATAGGTCTGTAATTGTTAAGGTTGTTCTAGTCGGCGTCTGTGTTGTTTGATGAGGGGGTGACTTGGCCGAGTTTGAGGGAGGTTGGCATGGAGCTTCTCGAAAAGGAGGAGTTGATGATTTTGGTCCATGCAAGCGAGATATGATGTGACTGTGATTATTGACACGCTCAGGAGGGAGGGGATCAGAAATGTGCGATGTTGGTTTCATGCAAGCGAGTAATTTGAGCACCTCTTCTTAAGGGACATAGTCGAATTCAGTCCAGCTGGCATAGGGTGAGTTTGGTGAGACGACCATTAGTTGGAGGTAGGGCCTTGGGTAGACCCACTATGCTAGGGGGAACATCTTTTGTGTGGGACTGAGAGATGGGTGGGTTAAGAGAGATTTCAATATTAGATATTTTTTCAGAGAAGAATGTTGTAAACTCTTCGCAGCGCGTGGTAGAGTCATTATTGAGTGTTGATGGAAAGAGCAGGTTTACTGTTTGATGATGTGGAGAAGGTCTTTAGGTCTGTTCCTAGAATGGTCAAGTTGGGCTCAGAAGAAGGGGGTTGTTTCTCTGAAAATGCGTTTTTTATATTTTATGCGTTTAGCTCTGGGTATTGCAAGATGTGTTAACAAGGGTTGTTGTCTCCAGTTTCTTTCAGCCAACCGGAGTTGTTGCCTCTTTGTTAAGGTCTTTGTTAAACCAAGATCTGGAAGGGTTACTTCTTGATTTCTTGAGTTTCAAAGGGGCGTCTATGTCAAGTAGATCTCCCATTTTTCTGTTGTAGTGGGCAGTGAGATCATCACCTTGGAATTTGGGAACTGACTAATGCTTCTAACTCTGCCTGGGCGATTCAATGTATGTTCCTCGCCCAGTGCTTGTACCGGGTATTTTGGGGGTGGGCCTTTGGTTTGATGGCAGTGAGATTGAAAAGAATTAGGTGGTGGTGAGTCCAGTCGGTGGGTAGGATAGAGCGGAGGGATAAGGTGTTCTGCTTAGAGATGATTGCATCAAGGGTAGAGCCCTTGGTATGAGTTTGTTTATTGCAGTGTTGGGTGAGATCATTCGCTTCCAGGAGGGTGGATAGGGCTTGTACTGTTGGATCATCGGCATTGTTCAAGTGCAGATTCAGGTCTCCTAGTAGAACGTCTGCGCTGCCTGTGAAGTAGTTTTGCGTTAATAGGTTTGTTTAGTCCTCAAACATTTGTCATTTTTCACCAGGAGGGTGATCAGATGACATGAATTTTGAAAGAGTTGGGGCCTTTGGACGAGAGTTGAACTCCTACATATTAGAAGGTAGGTTATTTCATGTTGAGGAATGGAGTTAAGCACAGATAGTTTTTGTGTATAATGGTTAATCCACCACCAATACGATCTTAGCGGTCGTGCGGATGATTGAGAAGCCCTGTGGGTTGAGGAAATTGATGAAAGAGGATGAGTGGTCGTTCAGCCAGATTTCAGTTGGAAAGCAGAAGTAAATTTTGTGACCTAGAATGGTTTCGGCTATTTGAGTGGCATGCTTAACTGCTGACTGACAGTTTAGTAGCATGCAGCAACGCATAGGTAGTGATCTTGGACCAGGCTGACAGGTTGTTATTTGGGTAGGCCGCCTGGGAGGGCGAGTGGTGTTCAGGGTTCTACTCGTGCCAAGGATGACCGGGATCTGGCGGCGACAAGGCTTGCTCGGGGCATTGTCATACGTGTTGCTCAGCATTTCAGCTTCCTGTTGTGTGATTTCAGTCGTGGTGCATCTATGTTTCAGTTGGTGATGGATATAGGGGATAGTTTGTCTAGGGGTAAAGGATAGGGGATCAGAGTGTATGTTTGTGGCAGGATCAGTGTTCACTATGGATGCATGAAGCTGGGGCCGGAAGTAGGTAATCTTTGCGTTCTTACGAGATTTCATCCAGAATACTGTTGATTGTGAGTTCAAGCTGGGCTGTTGTAGGGATCAGTTGAGTGGCGTTTGGGTCAGTGGTAGGAAGTGGAGTGCGATGGAGCTCGGCTGAGATCGGGCGGAGGCTAATGCAGGAGCGGCCCGTGCAGGTAAGAGCGGTGGGCTGGGTGGGGGGATTCAATAGACGACAAGGAGGGGGAAATGATTTATTTATTTTCCCTTGTCGTCATCTGTCGCATTCCCCCAGCCCCCCACTGCTCTTACTTGCACAGGCTGCTCCTGGGCTAATGTAGTATCCAGCCTGCTTTGGTTTGAGGACTGAGAGAATTCCGGGTGGATAGATAAGTCAAGCTGGGCAGTGGAGGTGAGCCATGCAGAGGGGGCAAGTAGTTTTGATATTGAAACAGAAGCTTCAGGTCGTCTGGGGATCAGAGAGGCTCTGGGGGGGTAGAGGTGGGGGCAGTGCGAGGAGGTTTGGGAGTAGAAGTTTCAGCTAGTAGATGAGGGCCATGCATGGGAGAGGGTGGAGGGGTGGTGGGAGTCTTTGGGAGTAGCCTTGCCGTATTTGGACTGCATGGGCTATTACTAAATATGGATATGATTCTTATGCCTTAATAAGGATATTATTTATTATAACCATATAAGGGCATAAATCGGGAATATCGAATTAGGGTCCTAGATAGAAACACAACACCCACTCCACGTATTAATGTACATCATTACTAAAACTAAGCAATATAAAACATATAACGATGCATGTGTGTTAACCAACCCACCCCAAAATACATAATTCGCATTTGAAATGGTATATGGGAAATACACGAAAATGAGTATTGGTACAGTACGCTTTTTGCAGTGTCATCATTCAGTTAAAGGCATATATATATCAGCTGAATGAATTGCGAAAATTACACATGAAATGGCTCTAAATACAGAAAAGAAGGTCAAGACCATTTCATCACATATTTATACAAATGCTGTACATGTGCTAGAGGCTGAGGTAAAATATTGTCTCTAGAGTTCCTCAATTAGAAGCTCTGTTCTCTAAGAATAGTTCTACTTTAAGAAGAGTATCATGTGCCAGAAAAAGGGTAAATATTTTGGAAGTGAAAAAAAATGATTTCGCTTTCAGGGGAACAAATAGTTCCAAATGTTTTCAGTAGCTGTGTTGTTCAAAACTGAAGGCCGAATTCAGAGTTCAGAGAACGCTGTGTGCTCATTGTTTTAAAAGTTATTCTCGTTGTTCAAGGGAGAACATTATATCAGACAGGCTTGCAAAAAATTGGTCTACAACATCAGGTGAAAGTTCGACCAAGTTCGAAAATGCCGAAATTGTGCATATATGAGAATGTTTGCTATCATCGATGTCAGGATCAGCAATGCTCACAGAAGGCTGTACCTGTGTGGTGCTGCTTTCATCTCGTACTCCACCGCCACCTACTCGTAGTGGTGAAGTCTCAATGAATGCCGTCATCAGAATAGGTAGCCGCTGGGGACAACACGATGCATGAGTCGTTACAGGACCTAGCAAAGTATCGATATCCATTGGTACTGTTGATGGTAGTGTAAGACAGACAACCAACACGCATTCTTCTCCGCATAGCATACATCAAAGCACAGGTAAGATGCAATCTTGCCAGATTGGTCTGAATGAAAGAAACCAAGTTGTACTCAGATCTCTTAGCAGGGCAAATCCGAGGACTTTAGTGATGCGGTCCCGGTAGCGTATAGCTAGGATCGTTTCTCCCATTGTTGCAGGTGCTTTGTCTGTTGCTTGGCTTGCCATATCGAAGCAGAAGGATCAAAAATTTAATTCCTGCTACGAGTCCCAAAAGAAGGGGTAGACCGCCGAATACAGAATGGACAAAATTCGGGAAACTGCACAGAACTGTTTCAAGGGTGCTAACAGTCCCGAAAAAAATTGTCTTAAATACATGTGCGATGCCACTGGTATCAGACATGTTTAAGATTTGACTTAACATTTCTAAGAAATGGACGGGGCAATTTGTTGATAATAGGGAATGTATCTCTGCCGCTGTCCTTGCAACTTGCAGTTCATACGTCTCTTTGGACGAGGTTAAAGGCACAGTTGTCTGTAAAAGAATGGATTTCACTCTGCTTAAAGTATCAATACGAATAGAAGAGATATTCAAAGAATGCCAGATTGCCGCCTCCATGTCTGGATTGCTGTTGGGATACAATACTTGCTTACAGCATATGACCCTGGAAGTGACGGTTACGAGATAGGGTTTTCCTGGCACCATGCCACAACAGCTGTGGTCACTTATTATAACGTAGCTGCCGTTGGAAAGCTGTCTGAAAAATGTCTCTATCTGTTTTGCAGGAGTGCCGTGCAGGTGACATGAAAGGTTATTTGAAGACCCTTTGCAGGCTCCTTGCAAGTTAATACCTTGACACAGAAGTGTACCGCTTAGTGATTTTTCACAATTGTCACCACTAAGAAATACCTCTTTATTCCTTTCACTATAACATTTGTGTGTATAAGGAAAATTCCAGGTCGATTTGATGTATCCTTTACCCAACCTTTCATACAGGCCTGCTGGTATATATTTTTGGCAATACTTAAACTGGAAAGTTGTTATCGGAATTGTAATTGTTCCGTGTATTATCCATTCAATGACAGGTCTCTCTGACATTGTTAATAGTAATCTCTCAAGTTTTTCAATGCTCAGAATCGTATAGTCTGCTCCTTTTAGTGCCAAACTGATCTGTTTATCAGTAAGGTTAAAGATAGAAAATAATGACATTATGTTGATTAAACGCCATGGCACGTAGCCTGAACGCAGGTTTTGCAACATCCAGCCAAGCTGTACAATAGAACGCAATTGGGATTGTCCATGTTGTAACATTACTAAGTCCTGCTCTGTTATATCATTAGCAGATGATACAATGCTGTCCAGTGAATATATTCTGGAGGACAGAGTCATTAACCCATTGTCCACTACAGAAAGTGATTTTTCCTAATTAATAAATCAATTTCTCGTATTTTTTATTTTAATTTTTTTAAATATTTTTATTGTGATTTTTTAAAAACAATTTTACCCCCCCAGATTACAGTCATCTCATTTACAACACAAAACATATATTATATATCCTATTATAATGTAGAGTAAATACATTACATATACATTCTTGCAACGGCGCTCCAAAAACTTTGTATTTCAAAAGGGAAAAACACAGATGGAAGGAGAAAATTACAGGAAAAAGGTTATATACCTCAACACACAGATTAGTCTTTCCTACATACAACTGTTTAGCCAACCCCTGCCCTATTTTGCTTATGTTTCCACCTCGTTATGGGTTTCCATATCTTCTCTCCCAATTTTTTTTGCCCCTTTTCCTTTTCTCTCATATATAGCCTTCTCTAGATTATATGAGGCTAACAGTCTAGCAATCCAGGTTTGAAATGTAGGGGGTGTCTTATCTAGCCAGGCATGTGCTATGCAAATTCTATATACAGCTGCCACCATAAATAAAAACTCTATAGGGCCATTTTCAATCTCGGTCTTCACCCCCAACAATAATATTTCATTGTTTAATGTTATCTTGATATCAAGAGTGTTCCCCAGAAATTCTTCTATGGCCATTTTGAGGGTGTACAATTGTGGGCATTGGGCAAACATGTGTATTATATCAGCCTCCGTGGAATTACATCTAGGGCATGTTGTACCTTCTGTCCCTCCCCACTGCGCTATTTTTGCCGGCGTATGGTAAAGACTGTATAGTGTTTTGTAATGCTGTGACTGCAGCGTTGCCGAGCATAGGACCGACCTTCCTAAATCTAAAGACTTCTGGAATCCTTCCAGAGAGGTCCCCACTTTTTCTATCCATTTTTTTGAAAATTTCTCTCTATCATCTAATTTATATGCGTGCAGTTCTGCATGTAACTGCCGTATCTTGCATTGTTTGCTCTGTTCTATACAGTCCAATAGCCTGCAGTGGTTAAATCCTATCCGTCCTCCCTTTTTATTCCTCAGGTAGCTCCTCACCTGTAGGTATTTAAAGAAAGTGTTGGTGGGTATTCCAAATCTATTTTGTAGTTCTTCAAATTGTATTATCCCCCC
Organism: Lissotriton vulgaris; assembly: GCF_964263255.1. Lineage (NCBI taxonomy): Eukaryota > Metazoa > Chordata > Amphibia > Caudata > Salamandridae > Lissotriton > Lissotriton vulgaris. The sequence goes on along the minus strand of NW_028252796.1, from coordinate 73,698 downwards.
TTCTATATCCAGGAGGTCTCCTATTTTCCTAATGCCCCTATCATTCCATATCTTCATCGTTCCATCCCTGAAGATATCCCCCGGGAGGGTTTCGTTATCTATTATCGTAGTGTATCTGCTGAATCTGCCAATTCCCAGTTTTTTTCCCACAGCTTTCCATATCATGTATGCAGCTTTTAGGGTTTTAAACCTTGTGTTCTTAAAGAGTCTATAATCAATCCTATTCAGAAACCCATCAACCGCGGCCTCACCCAGTATAGTTCTGTACACGTTTGTGTATTCCCTTTTCCCTCCGATTAATCCTTGGAAATATTGTAGAGCAGCAGACCAATAATACAATTTAAAATCCGGTGCTCCCCAACCCCCTCTCTCTCGTGTAAGTGTCAAATGTCTATAGGCCCTTCTAGTTTTCCCTTGTGCCCATACTAGCCTATTGAGTATTATTTCTAACTTGTTAAACCAGTGTTGTTCAAAGAATAGAGGTATAGCCCTAAACAGATATAAAAATTTCGGTAATGTGACCATTTTGATTACATTTATGCGCCCCATTAGTGTCAAGTGTAATTTGTGAATTCTCTCTGTATTATTTTTTACCTTAGTTAATATTGGTTCCATATTTATTTTAACTAATTCCGCCAAGTCAGCTGACACTCTTACTCCGAGATACACTGCCTCCTTTACCACTCTGGGATCCTCAAAGGATGTATGTTTATTCATAGTAATCTGGGTTTTCCCTTTATTAATCGAATATCCTGATAAACCCCCAAAAATTGCTGCTTCCTGTTCTATCTCCCTCAACGCCCTTCCTGGTTCCGGAGTTATTAGTGCCACATCGTCTGCGTATGCAAACACTTTGTGCTCTTCCCCCTGTAACACAACTGGAATGATGTTAATATTACCTATTAGTCTCCTGAATAACGGGTCTAAATATAGGGCAAAAAGTAGGGGTGAAGCCGGGCATCCCTGTCTAGTTCCTCTTGTAATCTTTACCATTTTAGTGTATTCCTTGTTTATTTTTACCCTCACCTTTGGCTGCAAATACAATACCTGTATAGCGCTAATAAACCCTTTACCTGTCATGAAACCGTCTTCCCAAGCCCATTACAAGCTTAGAACACCCTTTAAGGAAACCCACCCCTGTCCCGTGCAACCAGCACTCCAGTACCTAGAAGGGTAAAAAGGGGGTTAGAATGTCAATAGAACTGGTTAATGTGAGCTAAACATAGATATGGACATTGGTATGTCACTAGTAAAGCTTCACTATCATGTTCAAACAGAAGCTCTTATACGTTTTTGTGATTAGGTTTTGAATTGCTTATGTAGTATTCTGTGTTGGCAACCAAAGGAAAAAAGACGCGCTTTAATGTTTGCAACCAAAGGAAAAAAGACTCGCTTTTAAATCAACACGCATCTTTTTGGTGCGCGATGAAGAATGATTCAATGCTCCGCACTCGGAGTGCTCGGCGGTTTTGGGCGTGGCACGCAGCCGTTCCCCGACGCCCCGGGGTGTGGCTAGACTATAAAAACCACACCCAGGGTTCCAGAAGGCGCTTGGTCTTCGGAGCATCCTGGAGGCAGCACCTGTGTTGGAAGAGCTCGCGAACATCGTCGAAGACCTGGGACTGAGTCAGCCTTCTTCTTTGAATCGTCGGACAGCCCAGAATGAAGAGCTAAGTGCATTTTCTCGTCAAGGCGCCCAACGCTAGGATCCTAGAGACTTTCTGGACTTTGGCTAAATAATGTTTTATGGAAATTTCAGAGTATTCTTTTGTAAACCGAGGCAAAGACTAATTCGAACTTGAGTGTTCATAATGTTTTGAAATGAAGGTCATGCATGTTTAATTTGATGTATAGAACGTATTTATCCTCACAGAACTTTTCTGAAGTTTCAGCCGGAATAGCAAGAAGGTTTAGTAGTGAACTAAACTATTAAACTTTTAAGGAGAAGTCGTGATTGAATTTACAAGCTGGGAAAAAGAAGTGAGTAGGAGTAATTCACAGTTGTTTTACAGGGAAAAAAAAGGTTTAAGAAAAGTGCAAATAAGTGTTGTTTCTCTTCATAGAATTGTAAGATCAAGTCTGGGGGCGGACAAGTTAACCACCTTCAACTGAAAGACCTCAACCCTTGAGCACACATCACGACGACAACATCCTGGACGCGAAGACCTTTCGAGTAGTTCGCAGGTAGGAGACAGCTTCCAAAAAGTCTAGAAAAGAGCTAGAGGAATAGAATAGGAGGTTAAGATATAATAAGACACTTTGCTAAAGCAGCATTCTTGTATATTTTCAGGTCGACTACTAGACAACAAGTAGCGTCAGATCCGGCCTCTCTCCCTGACTGCTACCCATCATCCTAGTGTATTTATAAGGATCACTGGCTGAAAAGGTAGGGTTTTGGGGGATTGGTCCATAGCGTCTCTGCAAAACCGATCAAGCACCTTACAGGTAAGGTTGGTGTTCAGCTCAGGTAAGAGTGCTTGATCATATCTGACAGAAGACCAAGCCCACGGCAAAGTTTTGCCCAGACGCTATGGATAAATCCCCGCAAATCACGCTGCAGGATTTAGCTGCAGTACTATTAGAGATGAGGGCAGAAAATGCAGAATTAAGGAAGGATTTAACTGCAATTCAGAATAGGATACAAGCACCAAGTCCTCAGACCTGGACTTTTACTTCAGATAAAAAATCTTATTTAAAACCACCAGTCTTTCAGCCAACTATGCATACTTTGTATAGTGGGGATGCTTCTTCTAACACGTCAGGTAGTCCTCAAATTCAGGTGGTTACTCCGGTGTCTATACCGTTAGCACCACCTGAGAGGTTTTATGGGGATTGTAACAAGTTCACTATCTTCTTAAACCAGTGTCAATTGCATTTTGTGGCGAAACCTACAGCATTTCCCGATGACTCCTCTAAGGTGGCATTCATCTTGTCCTATCTGGGCGGAGATGCTGCCTTGTGGTCCGTACCCTATGTAGAAAGGAATGATCCCATGTTAACTGATTTTAGAAGATTCAAAAGAGCTATGAAGAAACTGTTTGCCAAACATGTATTTGTGCAATCTGCAGATCATGAGTTGTTAAACTTAAGGCAAGGGTCTTCAGATCTTCTGCATTATATTTCAATCTTTAACAGGCTGGTTATTGAAGCTGAGTGGCCTGAGGAGAAACGCGTATCACTGTTTTATCGTGGTCTACGCGATGATTTAAAGGACATGGTAACACAGATTTTAGATCCACCTACAGATTGTGAGGAGTTCATAGATCTGGTAGTTAAATTAAATCACAGGATTTCAGAAAGAAAAGGTGAGAGGGGGAAATCAGACTTTAAAATGATGGTCTTCAAAGAAAAAGGGAATGTAAGAACTGAATCTTCTCCTTCTAAACTCGATCCAGTAGAGCCAATGCAAATAGGCACAATTAGAGGACCCCTCACTAAAGATGAGAGAGAGAAGCGCCGAAAACTGAACCAGTGTATGTACTGTGGGAAAACCGAGCATTTTATAAAAGATTGTCCAACTCGTCCAGTAAGGCCTAAGATCAAGACCTCCGAAGTTGCAATTATGCAACAGTCGGAAAACTAGCTTCCTCGGTAGATACAGAGGTCGATCTATCGAGTCCATCTATCACTTTGGCCTCCTTAACTCCAACTGCTTCTCATTGTCACCTCAGTATGCGTATTCTTCTCCAGTCTCAACTGAATAAGGAACAGTCCTGGTCTATAGATGCCTTAATTGATTCCGGGGCAACTGGAAATTTCATTGACACTAAATTATTTCAGAAATTAGGTCTAGAACAAATAGTCAAGGACTCACCAGAAGTAGTCAGAGCAGTGGACGGAAAGGAACTCACTTCAGGACTCATACAGTACCATACAGAACTTTTAAAAATGACTTGTGCAGAAAGACACATAGAGGAAATAACTTTCGACATAATTGATGCTCCTCAATTTGGTTTAATTCTGGGGATTCCCTGGCTAGTTCTACACAATCCTTATATAGATTGGACTAACAGGAATATTTTATTCAAATCCGATTATTGTCATGCTAAGTGTTTCAAACAATTCCCAGGTTCGGAATTGTTAATCCAAGGATATGACTTTCCAAAAAAATCCAAGAGTGTTCTAGTGATTGCAGGGGTACCTGAAGAATATCAGGACTTGGTGGATGTTTTTGACAAAAAAAAGGCAGAAACCTTACCTCCACATAGAGATTTTGATTGTCAGATAGATCTGGTCCCCGGGGCATCCTTGCCCTGTAGTCGAATTTACGCATTAACTGAGAAAGAAAACGAACACCTACGTAATTATCTGGACGAATACTTGGCCAATGGGTTTATCCGACATTCTAAGTCTCCGGTCTCTTCTCCTCTCTTCTTTATCCCAAAGAAGGGAGGAGAATTGCGCACCTGCATCGACTATCGTGCCATCAACAATGTGACAGTCAAGAATCGATATCCCTTACCTTTGATTCCGACCTTACTTGATCAGATCAAAGATGCCACCATTTATACAAAACTGGATCTGCGAGGGGCATATCATTTGGTGCGAGTTCGAGAGGGCGACAAATGGAAAACAGCTTTTAGAACTAAATTTGGTTTATATGAATATCAGGTAATGCCCTTCGGACTCTGCAATGCACCAGCAGCATTCCAGTTTTTTATAAATGAGGTGCTGAGAGATTTTTTGGATATTTGCTGTATTGTGTACATTGATGACATCCTAATCTATTCAAAAAACAAATCTGAGCATGTAAAGCAAGTACGAGCCATTCTTCAACAGCTTTTACAAAATTCTTTATTTGTCAAACTTGAAAAAAGTTTGTTCCATGTGACCACAGTGGACTTCCTGGGGTATATCCTTAGTCCGGCTGGAATTGAAATGGACCCAAAGAAAGTCAAGGCAATAATCGAATGGCCCAGCCCCTCTTCTGTAAAGCAGATACAGAGTTTTCTAGGTTTTGCGAATTTTTATAGGCGTTTTATTAAGGACTTTTCTCAAAAGGTTACGCCTATCACTAAATTGTTACGCAAGAATACAAAATTTGAATGGACTTCAGAAAGTGAACAAGCTTTTCAGGATCTAAAAGATCAATTTGTGACAGCCCCAGTCTTAAAACATCCTGACCCCTCCCAGCCATTTATAGTAGAAGCTGATGCTTCACAATTTGCCATAGGAGGGATCTTATCTCAGAGAAGTACAAAAACTGGACAGTTGCACCCCATTGCATATTATTCTAGAAAATTAACCCCTCCTGAACAGAATTATGCAATTGCAGACCGAGAATTATTGGCCATAAAAGCTGTGTTCAAAGAATGGCGACACTACTTGCTAGGGGCTCGACATCCGGTAACCATATATACGGATCACAGGAATCTACAAACACTTAGATCCGCTAAAGCTTTGACTCCTCGCCAACTGCGTTGGACTCTGTTTTTGAATGATTATGATTTCATCATAACTTATCGACCAGGAAAAGAAAATAACAAAGCCGATGCCTTGTCTAGAATAGGTTTAAGTGATGATCTAAATCTACAAAAGGAAAAATTACATCCTATTATTTCAGAAGACAGGTTTCAGATTGGTCTTGTCAACTCAGACGTTTTGCCTGACATTGAGAAAGCTTTACGAAATCATACAAATGAAGAATGGAATAAGCTTTATCCATTGTTGCAATGGAAAGATAATATACTGTTTATGAATGATCAAGTTTTTGTTCCCAATGCAATGTTACAAGAAAAAGTGATGCAGAATTATCATGACTCTATGCTGTCAATTCATCCAGGGGTTACCAAAATGTATCAGCTCATAAAAAGACACTTTTGGTGGCAGAACATGTTGATGGACATTCAGAGATATGTACAAACGTGCACTGTTTGTAGCAGGAATAAACCGGTTCATAAATCTCCATCTGGATTACTTATGCCTTTGCCAGTTCCTCCTCAGCCTTGGCATACGGTATCTTTAGATTTCATTGTAGAATTGCCTCGCACCACTTCAGGGTTTACCACCATTCTCACTGTAGTGGATCACTTTTCTAGATATGCTCATTTCATTCCTCTAAAAAAACTTCCTACTGCCTTGGAGTTAGCACACATTTTCGTCACACATATTGTAAGATTACATGGAATTCCATCTGTGGTGTTATCAGACAGGGGTTCACAGTTTGTGTCACACTTTTGGCAAGGTCTAGGGAAATCCCTGAAAATGGAAGTGCGCATGTCATCCAGTTACCATCCGCAAACTGATGGACTAACTGAACGCACAAATCAGACAGTGGAACAGTTTTTACGGTGTTTGCTAACCACCCATGATCAGGAATGGTCAGATATCATTTGGGCCGCTGAATTCGCTTATAATAATTCAAACCATTCTTCAACTGGTATGTCACCCTTTTTCTGTGTTCATGGTTTCCACCCAAAAGATATGCTAGGCATAGATAAAAAGGTTTCTGATACACCTGCAGTCACTGATTTTGTAGGTAATCTGGTCTCTATTCAACAAGAAGCTCAACAGCAGCTAGTACATGCAAAAGAGGTTCAAAAGAAATTTGCTGATAAACATCGGACTAGACAGCCCGAATATTCAGTAGGTGACGAAGTATGGCTAGCCACAAAAAACTTAAGATTGAAAAATCATAAAACATTTCGTCCTCGATTCATAGGACCTTTCCCAATAGAAAAGATTGTTAATCCAGTCAGTATGAAGTTAAAACTACCTAGTTCATACCGTATCCACCCAGTTTTTCACGTCTCGTTACTGAAACCTTATGATCCTGACACTCGGAAGCTTATTCATCCTCCTGCAATCGAGGTAGAGGGTGATTTGGAATACGAGGTAAAAGCAGTTTTAGATTCCAAAAGAAAGAAAGGCAAATTGTATTACTTAGTGGACTGGAAGGGCTATGGTCCAGAAGATCGTTCTTGGGAGCCCCTAGAAAACTTAAAAAACTCTCCCAAAGTCTTAAAGACATTTCATAATCGCTTCCCAGACAAACCAAAGCCAATTCCAATGGTATTAGGGGGGATTCTACGGGGAGGGTACTGTCATGAAACCGTCTTCCCAAGCCCATTACAAGCTTAGAACACCCTTTAAGGAAACCCACCCCTGTCCCGTGCAACCAGCACTCCAGTACCTAGAAGGGTAAAAAGGGGGTTAGAATGTCAATAGAACTGGTTAATGTGAGCTAAACATAGATATGGACATTGGTATGTCACTAGTAAAGCTTCACTATCATGTTCAAACAGAAGCTCTTATACGTTTTTGTGATTAGGTTTTGAATTGCTTATGTAGTATTCTGTGTTGGCAACCAAAGGAAAAAAGACGCGCTTTAATGTTTGCAACCAAAGGAAAAAAGACGCGCTTTTAAATCAACACGCATCTTTTTGGTGCGCGATGAAGAATGATTCAATGCTCCGCACTCGGAGTGCTCGGCGGTTTTGGGCGTGGCACGCAGCCGTTCCCCGACGCCCCGGGGTGTGGCTAGACTATAAAAACCACACCCAGGGTTCCAGAAGGCGCTTGGTCTTCGGAGCATCCTGGAGGCAGCACCTGTGTTGGAAGAGCTCGCGAACATCGTCGAAGACCTGGGACTGAGTCAGCCTTCTTCTTTGAATCGTCGGACAGCCCAGAATGAAGAGCTAAGTACATTTTCTCGTCAAGGCCCCCAACGCTAGGATCCTAGAGACTTTCTGGACTTTGGCTAAATAATGTTTTATGGAAATTTCAGAGTATTCTTTTGTAAACCGAGGCAAAGACTAATTCGAACTTGAGTGTTCATAATGTTTTGAAATGAAGGTCATGCATGTTTAATTTGATGTATAGAACGTATTTATCCTCACAGAACTTTTCTGAAGTTTCAGCCGGAATAGCAAGAAGGTTTAGTAGTGAACTAAACTATTAAACTTTTAAGGAGAAGTTGTGATTGAATTTACAAGCTGGGAAAAAGAAGTGAGTAGGAGTAATTCACAGTTGTTTTACAGGGAAAAAAAAGGTTTAAGAAAAGTGCAAATAAGTGTTGTTTCTCTTCATAGAATTGTAAGATCAAGTCTGGGGGCGGACAAGTTAACCACCTTCAACTGAAAGACCTCAACCCTTGAGCACACATCACGACGACAACATCCTGGACGCGAAGACCTTTCGAGTAGTTCGCAGGTAGGAGACAGCTTCCAAAAAGTCTAGAAAAGAGCTAGAGGAATAGAATAGGAGGTTAAGATATAATAAGACACTTTGCTAAAGCAGCATTCTTGTATATTTTCAGGTCGACTACTAGACAACAAGTAGCGTCAGATCCGGCCTCTCTCCCTGACTGCTACCCATCATCCTAGTGTATTTATAAGGATCACTGGCTGAAAAGGTAGGGTTTTGGGGGATTGGTCCATAGCGTCTCTGCAAAACCGATCAAGCACCTTACAGGTAAGGTTGGTGTTCAGCTCAGGTAAGAGTGCTTGATCATATCTGACATTACCTACGTCAAACCAGTCCATTACTTTCCACAGGAATTGCCAGGAGACCCTGTCAAATGCTTTTTCAGCATCAAGAAATATGGCTGCGACAGGGTCTCCTGCTACCTCGACAGCATCTAGTATGGTAATTAACTGTCTGGTATGTTGAGTGGTACCCTTACCAGGGATAAAACCATGTTGTGTCTTACTTACTAGTTTCTCAATAACTCGGCTCAGTCTTTGTGCTAGTGCTTTGGCATAAATTTTTGTGTCCGCATTCAAGAGGGTAATAGGCCTATATGACCCTGGGTCTAATGGGGGTTTGTCTTTTTTCAATATCACAATGATATTTTCATCATCCCAGGACTGTGGAGCTGATTTTTGCATCTGTGCCTGTCTAAAAATCTCTAGCATATTTTCTCCTAGTTTTATCCCAAAATACTTTATAAAATTCAGCGGGTATTTGATCTGGCCCTGTGGCCTTGCCACCTGGTAAATTACTCACTGCCATTTTTATCTCCTGCAGTGTTAGTGGTAGGTCTAATTTATCTCTATCTTCCCTGTCCAATTTCTCATGTGGTATCCCTGTCAGATAATCCCTACCCCCTTCTCCTATATCCTCTGATTTCTGATCATATAATTTCTCGTAAAATTCCCTAAATTCCTCCTGGACCTCTTCTACCTTGTTTACAGTTACCCCAGCGCTATTTCTAATTTCTTTGATTTCTCCTGCTGCCAGATTTTGTTTGATTCTAATGGCCAAAAGGTGTCCTACCCTCTCACTGTACTCATAGCACCTTTCCTTCTTAGCAAGATAGTTCCCTGCCGCTTTTTCCATCAGTGCTTCTCCCGTCTCTGCTTTCTTAACTTCTATTTCAAGTAATAGACCCTCTATTTCATTTGTATTTTGCCTCAGCACTGCACTGTTTAATTGTTCTTCTAGTCTATTCATCTCTTCTACCCGCCTATCCATCCTTATTCTCTCCATCTTATTCTTTTTCAAAGTATAACTCAGGGTTTCCCCCCTTACCCCGCCTTAAATGTATCCCAGACAATCTTAGCTGGAGCCGATCCTCTATTGATTTCCCAGAATTGTGTGATCCATACGTTCATCCTATTAATATATTCTTCCTCTTTTAATAGTCTTCTCTCAAATGTCCATGAAAAGGGTTTAATACTCCCTCTATCTATCCTGGGCATGGTTATTACCAATATATTATGGTCCGAAATCATTCTCGGCAATCTCTCTATCTGGGCCCCATTTATGATATCATTAGACACTAAGATATAATCTAATCTTGCAATCGTTTTATGTGGAGCTGAATAGAAAGTGCCCCCTGACCCAAACGGATTGTATTTAGACCATAGATCTGATAGAGCATTATTCTGCATCATATTGGTTACGGCATTACATGTTTTCTTTTTCCTGCCTACATATCTTGTTATATCCTGCTCTTCCTCTCTCTTTGTCCCTCCTTAGTGTTAGTGTCTGCTTGTCTATGTCATGTCTCTGTGATGTCATCCAGGATTCTACCTGTTGCTGTTCAAGGGATTTATCAGTTACCTGGAGACTGAGCAGGAAGTTATCTGCTCCCGGTGGGGTTTCTTACCATATTACATTCCTACCTGAATGCTGTACCTTCTATCTAATCTCAAGAATAAAGATTCTACATGAACATTACAACAAGGACCCTTCATCTTTATTTTATTGAATTTAACACTGGCGACGAGGTGAAAAAGGACCCATTTTGAAAGAAAAGGATCTCACTGAATTTAAAGAGGTCATCATTGCAACTAACGACAAGAAGATTAACATTTAAAAATTACTTTCCTGCGTCTGGGTGCCCCACCGGTGTCTGGTACCAGCGGACAGTCTAAACCCAGAGCATTGCCTTACTTCTAAATTATCTGCAACATACTTAAAGGACTACCTAGTCTACTGCTGGTGAGTCAGCTTTCTCATGAGTGACTGTTCTGCTGCTGACCATCCTCTCCGTGCTATTTGTACAAACCAGCTTGTCAAAAGCTTTCTACTTACACAAGTGCTTCTTGGACTGCGTGGGAGACCGTGCCTTCAGTAAAGTGTTTTATGTAGTTATTCTGCCTGCATTTATTAGTTGGAGGAAGTCTGCCTCATTTTTTTAACATTAGCGAGCACAGCACTCTTCATTATTGTCACCGTATTTTACTTCGGGAGCACTTGTGCTGCTTGTGCCTGTACTTTCAATCATCTATTAAATGTGTCACCGACGATCTGCTATGTGCCAAAAGTTTGACTTTCTTAAACAGTGAGCCCCAGAGCCTGTATTTATTTTACAACTATCCACAGGGCAGTTGCAGCCATGGCAATAATCAGCGGTGAGCACTTTCTTTAATGTTAGAGGCCTGCCTGGTACTTTAGGAAAGCAGCGGTGAGTGCATTTTGTTCTGTTAATCCAGTAACCACGCTTGTTTGAGTTTAAATTTAACACGCACGCGCTCAAGCTGTTTACCTTGAGCTTCAAGAATTATGAGGGAGGCTCCATCTACATTCTTCTGCCTTGCATTCCATGGAGCTGCGAGTCGCCCGAGATGTGACGTTTCTTCCGGTCTTCACTGGGCATGCGTCATAAGATTGTGCCTCGGGTCCCTGGTGAAACGTATCTTCATACGACAATGGCAGTTGTTTAGGACGAGCCTCTACCAAGTTGTGCAGAACGCCTTGCAACATACGAAGTGCACTTTCCGGTACCGTACATTCTATCTTTGTTCCTTTGTACAGTCAGTTTCCTGGGCATCGCCATACATCTTCTCCAGTCTACTGAAATTCCGACTGCAACTATGACTTTCATGACCCTTGAGACATTCTCGGTGCACAAAAACAAAAACCTTGAAGTTCATGGGACGTTTCAACATGTGAAACACATGAAGAGGACTTTATTTCCTTCTCAGCAGGTGGATACTCGGGTCCTAGGTTCGAGTACCGGTGTCATTTTTCTTATTTTTTCTGTATAGTTTATTGATTGATTGCATTTAATAATTTTCCCTTTTGCCAGACTGAATTTAAATGTAAACGTTTTTGCAATGCTATAGTACTATTGAGTATGACATTACTTCTTGCCTTTGTTAGTATGCATTTGAAGATAGATGCATGCATTATCTTGGCTGTGTTTTGTTTTTTACTTATTTAGCCATGTTTTGTCGATTCTAATTTGTGTTTTTATAGTGCTGGGATCTTTGATGTTACATCCCATATTATTCATACTCTTGGTGATGGAGTTGTGTATTGTTCACACTTGTTTGAAGCTTTACTTGAAATTTGGTGGTGAGTTATTTATGGTTATTTAGTGCTAGGATTGCATTGTTTCTTGCATTTTAAATTATTGTGATGTTATTCTTTATTTGAACCAGCGTTATGCTTATTGGGGTCATTTATGTGCTCAACTATCTTGAGGTGCTCCAATTTGTTTTCATTCTTAGTGATGATGAGCTAGAGTGATGCTCAAGTTTTGATGTTTATTATTGTCATGAACCACTTTATAGTGCTCTATTGTTAGAGGTGTTCATGTGCTTGCTATTAGGAGCCGTAGGGGCTCAATTCTTTTGTCATTTCAGATGACCCACTTATAGTGCTCTATGGTTAGAGGAGTTCATCTATTTACTGTCAGGAGCCTCAGGGCTCAGTTTTATTGCTGATTTTATGTTACTTACTGTGAGGAGCTGCATGGGCTCAGTTTTATTCTATTGATAGAGAAGTTGTGCATTTTCTGTGAAGAGCCGTTTTGTCATGAACCACTTTTACTGTGCTCTATGTTTAGAGGAGTTCATGTATTTACTTTGAGGAGTTGGGCTCATTTTATTGTACTTTATTTTGGAGGAATCGAAAATATTCGAATTTGAGGAATTGATATTTCATTTTCTATCTACGGTACTGAGCCATACTGTACCTTTGCTCATTTGTATTGAGATGTTCAGTTTTCATTTCATTTAAGCTTACATCCTTTTGTTAGCTTACGGTGCGTCCTGCGCCCCTTTGATGTTACCTCTTCTTTCCATTACGTTGAAGAGGGTGTTTATTTCCTGTGCATATATGTTCTTTTTTCTGCCTTTCTGCTTCTGCCATCTTCTGTTTCTTCTTATTCATTTTTTTCAATTGAAGGAGGGAGGTGTGTTATATCCTGCTCTTCCTCTCTCTTTGTCCCTCCTTAGTGTTAGTGTCTGCTTGTCTATGTCATGTCTCTGTGATGTCATCCAGGATTCTACCTGTTGCTGTTCAAGGGATTTATCAGTTACCTGGAGACTGAGCAGGAAGTTATCTGCTCCCGGTGGGGTTTCTTACCATATTACATTCCTACCTGAATGCTGTACCTTCTATCTAATCTCAAGAATAAAGATTCTACATGAACATTACAACAAGGACCCTTCATCTTTATTTTATTGAATTTAACATATCTCCCCCCTCCAGCTCTCCCCAGTCCATACAAGCCGTTTATATTGAGGTCGCCGCACAAGATTATCGGCTCTATCCAAAGTGCAAGTTCCTGATCTAGCCATTCAAACAGTTCTGGATTATCATCATTTGGGCCATATACTGATATTATTGTTAATTTTCCTGCAGCAGTTTCCCCTTCAACTATGGCCCATCTCCCCTCAGAATCTTCTTTTTTCCTTCTAAGTTTAAAAACCCCTTTACTTGCTAGTATAGCCACCCCCTTTGTTCTTGTGTCCTGCCCTGTGTTAGCCAGCAACTCGTATCCCATCTGTTCCAACCTAAACTTTTCCTTTCCTAGTATGTGTGTCTCCTGTATGCAAATCATATCTAGTTTTAGCTGCCTAAACAGTGACGCCGCCTTCTGTCTTTTCCCTCCCTCATTTAAACCGCATATGTTCACCGTTGCAATCCTCAATGCCATATTAAATTATAGTTTCCTCCTATAAATTTTACCCGCTTTTTCTTTTTTGTTGCAATTTTTATCTCATTCCAATATGTTTTTTTGTGTTGTTTCTCCATCTTTATCAAATCCTTCCCCCCCCCTTTCCCCCACCCCTTCCCACCCACAGCAGCCCCCCCCCCCTTCTACAGGCAAATAGGTCAATCCTGACCTATGTGTTGGCTGCTTGCATTGTAGCGTCGCCCTCCCCCTCCCTCCCAGTTAGTCCGTATACATAGTCTATAGATCTTAACACATATTCCATAATATAAATCCTTCTTAATCTTCTTTATTTCCCCCTGTGTTGCTCCCTTAACTCATCAAGATACTCCCCTGCTTTTATCTCAGAGAAAAACATCCTTGTGCGGCCACCACTGATAACTTTAAGTTTTGCCGGAAATAACAAATATGCTTCAGCTCCCTGTTGCTGAAAGGGAGTTATTAACTGTCTTAAGCGCCATCGCCTCTCAACAGTGACATGGCAAATGTCAGGTCTCGCAAAGAATGTCACCCCTTCGGCCTTTATTTTAGAATCTGGTCTAGCTTTTTCCATCACCTCCTGTCTTGCCAGAAAATTACCAAAAAATACCAGCATTGCTCTAGGCATATTATCTTGGAGCTCTCCTTGCCTTTTTTTCATTGTCAAAGGAAATCTGTGGGCACTTTGTACCTCCACCTCCCAATTCCACCTAGCCTCAGGGAAGGCTCCTTTTAGTAGCCTGATCACGTATCCCCTTGCATCTTGCCCTTCCACTCCTTCCTCTAGGCCCAAAAGTCTTGCATTGTTCCGTCTCTGACGATTTTCAAAGTCCTCCACTTTCTATTGCAGGTCTTCCACTATCTTTGTCTGGTCCCTCTTAAATTTTTGCCAGTCAGTTACTTCGTCCTCCAATCTTCCCGTCCTTTCCTCTACCAGCTCCACTCTCCCCTCCACTTCCTCAAACTTTTTGTTCATCTTCCTGATAGAGGCCTGTATTTTTTTTGTGTCGTGCCTAGCTCTGCGGCACTCTGTCTTGGCTTCTCCCTGGATTTGTTTTAGCATATTGACTAACAGGTTCAGGGTAGCTTGCTCTTTTGGCCCCTCCTCCCCCCCTGCCATGTCCTTTTCTAGCACCCCTGGTGACCCTTGCTGCCCCTCTTGAAAAAGGCCTGCAGTGTCGGAGTAAACCCACAAGAGCTTTTTATTTGCTTTGGCGTTCACATTGCGTTTTGAGACTGACCTTTTCTTTTTCTGTTTATTTACTGTATCAGATTCAGTATTCTCTTCATCCTCCTCTGACAATAGCTCTGAAGTCTCTGAGTCTTCTCCAGCGCTTGATGAGGTTGAGCCCTCATTAACCGAAATTTTTTTATCTCCCTCACGTTCTTTCTGTGAGTCCAAGCTCACCATGCTTCCCCATTTTGAGTCCGTTTTTGCCCTCAGACTGTTACTCATCTCTGCTTCTACTTGCAGCAGTGCGTCTAGCATTGAGGCATTGTTATTCTTGCCTTCAATCTCTTTTAAGGTTAGCTCTTCATTACCTTTTATTTCTTGGGGATTCCTCTCCCCCTTGTAGAATTCTGCTCCGAGAATCGTTTCAGCCAACACCGTCTCCGCAGCGTGAGCTGTCTCTCCCAGTGCTCCTTCCTCCTCTATCCTAGGCGTGTTCGCTCCAGCGCATTCTCCTGGTTGCACTGGTTGCTCGGCAACCCTATTGCCGCCGTCCGTGAGGAGAGTTTGTTTTGCGCTGCACCCTGTTGAGCCAGCACCGTTTCTTCCAGGCTGAATCCCCGTTCGCTCTACTGCCCGCTCCACGAGTTCTACACGGCTCTCAGCGCCGCCCGCCTTCTCCGCGGTCTGACTCACCGAAGTAAGTGCGAGTCCCGC
Organism: Lissotriton vulgaris; assembly: GCF_964263255.1. Lineage (NCBI taxonomy): Eukaryota > Metazoa > Chordata > Amphibia > Caudata > Salamandridae > Lissotriton > Lissotriton vulgaris. The sequence goes on along the minus strand of NW_028252796.1, from coordinate 58,480 downwards.
TCTTACAGTTCCATCAGGTCCGCCAGATCCGCCGAGCTGAGCCGCCATGGGTTTCCTGGTAAACGTCTCCGATAAGGTAGGCTGTCTCAACGCTGTGTCCTTCTCTTTGTCTTTATTTACAGAGTTGGGGTTTTTGGTGCTCTGTTTGATTTCACCAGGCTCTTTTTCGGCTACTATGTTTCCTTTTCCCCCTTGTAGTAAGCCAAACTTTTCTGCTCCAGTTTGTGCTTTTAACTCCGCTTTCTTTTCACGCTCTATCTTCCTCTGCTGTGTTTTCTGTGAGGCACTTAGAGCGGGGGTAATTTTCCTGCTTGACATTGGAACCTTCGGTATGGCCCCTGGGCCGCTGCCTTCCTTGGATCGTGCTGACATTATTGACTTCTTCCAATTAGTGGGTCCAGCCCAGCATTTCTTCTGTGCCACTTTCCAAAGCCTCAATACCGACCAGTAAATAATCCACATGCTCGCGTTTTACAGCATCATTCCTGATCATTGATTCTGACTCTGCAGGAGAGGGAGTGTAATGCGACTACACCCTACAATGCTTTAGCGGCCATCTTTGCCTCATCAAGAACCAACTGTGTCTGAACCTTCTCATATTTTTTCTGCTGTTTTTATTTGCATTACTTTCCAAGCTTCGTTGTATGCAGCGTATATACCAGCCACTATGAAACGTTTTGACGCTGTTTGCGTGGTCCCAGTATGAAATCTCGTAAGTCAGCACCGTCTTTAAGTAAAGTCAAGTTGTAGAAAATAAGAAGTATTGATGTACATAGGCTACGTTCATTTCCCATTACCCACTCCCCTCCCTGCACGCACCATGAATATTGTAAAGCATTGACTGCATCCCTCAGCCCGCAAAGGCCTGTACCCATGTGTACAAACAACAGCCATCTTAAGCACCTTGGCCTCTTGCCCACTCATTAGAATCCCTGGTTTCCCTCCCGCGCGCATCTGAGCACCACCCCCCCCCTCTCCCACTCTCACATATGTAGACCATGAAACCCAGCACTCTGCGCGACCCTGCTATGAAAGGCAACTCTCCTGCTTGACCCAGGCACCCCTCATTTCCCTCTTGAGGAGGCACCCTTCGCCTCAGCTGACATAGCCCCCCCCCCCCCAGTTGTATCTGACTGCCCCTGTTCTCTCATGTACAGGTCATAAGATCTCTCTCTCTCTCTCTGCGCGACTCTGGCCCTGCATGCACCCTGACCCCCCCCTCCTTCTCCTCATATGAGCAAGTCGTAAACCCTCTCCTTTCGCAAAGCCCTGTCCTTGAGAGTCACGGCCGCGCCTGACCAGCACCTCCTTCCCTTCCATGAATACCCCTCTATTGACAAGCCCTCCCTCCGCGCTCGATTGTCCACGCAGGCATGAATACCACTCCTTTGATGACCCCTTCCCCCGAGTCCGGCTGACTACACATGTCCGAGGCCATCGCCTAAGCCAGGAGATACCATTTACTGCCCTCATTGTATGCCTAGCCACCCCACCCCCTGGGCCATGATCAGGCGCACACATCCTACGACACACTCAGTTGCACGATCGCCCTTCCCTCTTATCAGCAGGTCAAGGGTCCCCATTGTGAACGTATGTGGAGTAGGATCATCACGAGGATTATAGGAATGTTTTCCTTTTGCGACACATTGACCTGATTGTATCATCAAATGTTCTGCAAATGTATATAAGCCGGAGTCTCACGCTCACTTGTTAGAGCACCTCCCGAAAGACACTGTGTTTCGTGTCCGAAATGATTGGCTCTCCTCATGAGTAATAAACTCTGTTCTTGATTCCTGCTCCCAGCGCCCGTCTCTTTATTTGGTAAATTATTCGGAATGGAAACGAAGAGGCGGTTTGCGCCAGCAGCCTGGGCATCGATAGAATTATGGGCTCACTTTCAACAATTGGCGTCCCAACGCGGGGTCCATCAGTGACATAGGGTTCGGTAAGAGAGATCCAGACGAAAAAGTGAACGTCTAAAATGATCGGAGTATACCTGCCTTGAGAGGGCCCTAGCCCGGCTGCCGATCGACAGAACTTCACCAATTCTGAACGGACCTCTCTTGAGTGACCTATTGTCCTGACTGGAATCCCACAGGAATGCTACATGGAGTAAGAGAACGATCGGGCGCTGGAGGAAGGAGTCGAAGAACTGTCCGTATGGTCCGGTCCGGGTAAGATTAAGTAGGGTGTTTTTACGCCTGATTGGTAGGGTGGCTCTGTCCACCTGATTGATTGATTGTTTGTATTGAAAACCGGTATTTGTATACTGGCATTGTTGGTATTGGTTCATTTAGCTTTGAAGGCTACTTGACATATTGGTTCTCTTTTGAGAACGAGACATTCTCTGTTTGCAAACAGCGGCGAATAGGAACGTCGTCCCTCTTTGCAGATAGAGAAGGGTAGGTAATGCAGACTTTTGTCCCCGTTGTAATTCGTCGTGCCTACTTTTCTCCCCACTGATTGTTTGAAGTCGACTAATAATCGATTGTTGCTCTTTGAGATCTTCCCTGTCTACAAACTGAGACGAATAGAAATATTCTGTCTTCCTTTTTGGATAGCGAAGGGCAGGTAATGCAGACATTTGTCCCCGTTGTAATCCGTCATGCCTGTTTTTCTCCCCACTGATTGGTTGGTTGCCTGGACATTGTTGTTCCAGGAATTGTTTCGTTTGAGGTATTTTCTATTTGCAAACAACGTGAAATAGAAACACTCTGTCTAGTCTTTGCAAGTAGAAAAGGGTAGGTTATGCCCCTTTGTGAATTCGTCAGTCCTACCCACTCCCCACTGGTTGGTTATTGTGGGGTAGCTCGCATGGTCCGCCCAGGAGACTACTCTTATGGAGGACATATGCTCTCTACTCATGGGCCATTTAATAGAAATAGACCGACTGGTCCGTCCAGGAGGCTACCCTAGTAAGTGGAAGTACATCGCTCGGTCTGTCCAGGATGATACCCTAATGAAGGAATATATGTTCCCCTTTTGATCGATAAATCTCGTTCCACCCCGGACCATTTATTGGAGGGGACTCGTCTGGTCCGTCCAGATGTACCACCCCCCCCCTAATGAAAAGGACACATAAAAATATGAAGTGATCACCGCTCCCTACTAACAGAAAGCTTTAGCTCGAAACACGCTAAGTAAGAGAAAGAAAAATAAAAGGAGATCAGGCTAAGTCAGTAACCCCCTGATGAGCTTTTGACTTCACCAAAAATAAGAAACATTAGAAATAACTCGTAATAAGAAATGTAAAATGGCGAAAAAGATTCGATAGCAGAACATAGCCACGAGGTAGCTAGGCTTCACTGCCTGTTCCTGTTCCCAACATGTCTGCCTCATTGCCCACCACGCCCAAATAACGGTCACATGAAATAGAAACAATTCAATAGGTACCTACCCCCATTCCAGAAAGCTCCCGAAGTGCAACAGGTCCGTGGTTACGCCCATCCGGAAGGCGAGGCCTGGAGGCACGAGGGACTCGCCTGGCCACGGTCAGGAGGAGATGACGTTGGGCAGGCGGTCCAAAGGATGACAAGGACCTCTCCGTCTTCTCCCTTCTGCCGCCCTGCAGGCCGCGGGGAGAGAGGGGGCTGTCTTGCCTCGGCCGCCGACCACCCCTCTCTCTCACCCGATCTGGCTCCTGTTGAGGGCCGGAGCCAAGGCGAAAACGACGGCGAATCAAGTAGTCCCACCACATTTCAAATTCGCCGCATGCCATCGCCTGCTGGTCCAGAGCCGAAGCCAAGGCAAGAACGGCGGCAAATCAGATAGTCCCGCCACATGCCAAATTCACCGCCTGCCTTCATAGGTATAGGCAGTCCTGCCGCATTCCACGCTCCCTGGGGAGTTGAAGGTAGTCCCGCCACATGTCGCCGAGGGAAGGGGGGGGCTGTCTTGCCTCAGCCACCGACCACCCCCCCCCATCATCAATGGCTGGCACGGCCGATGTCGAGAACGATGGAGCCGAAGAACGGCGCGGGGTCGCTGGAAGGGGGAGGTGTCGCGAACGACCCTCCCCCACCTCCCTCCAGGTGGAGGCTTCCAGCGACACCCCAACACTCTTTGCTTAAAAGGGTCAACATCAAAAAGAGGTCTTCTGCCCAGGACGGGCACCTGCTCCCTATCGCCTCTCCTTGACCTTGAAGATTCTATAAGAGCCGGGGGGCCCCCGACCCTCTGCATGGGTGCCCCCGTCCCCTTCGCTGGGAACCACGACAGCGGTGCTACTCCTGCCGGCACCAGACTCGGATCGGAAATGGCTAAGATGCCGCCACGGCATAGGCTTGTTCAGTTCCGGAGGAACATCAGAATGACCCGGTAGGAAAATCGTTGCCGCCCTTCCCACTCTTTGACTCATGGTTCATATTTGTTAGATTGTTAACCACATTGCATGAGACTTTCTGAACTGCCAATGGAAAGTTCTGGGCCAACCTTGCGAGACTAGAGACACTCTAACTGTGCTAGAAACTTGCCTGACCCCACCCAAAATGGCGCCGACCCAGAATGAGACGTTTTTCATGAACTTTGTTGCACCCTGATTGCGCAAGCTTTTTACCCCGAGATATATATAACGCTTGGATAATGAAAGTAGATATAAAGGATATTGAGCATGTGCTTGGACAATGAATTGATTTAGGGTGGGTACCGATTATGAGTTGGAAAATGAATTGGTGTAATTTAAGGTAATGAATGAATATTGGATAATGTATTTATGAACATGTTAAAGATGAATTACTGACATGTATTATGCTTGCTCTGTAGGGGAGTTTAATATGATTTTATTGCACTGCCGCACTTTATGCAATGAACTACCACCAGCTTCGTTCTTCCCATGTACAGTTCCGATCTGCTCCGTGGCTAGTCCACCGGGCTGTAGGCCTGTATTTATGTGTCAAAACTTTTTATTAAAGGTATTTTGAAAACGAAAGCATAATTGTAGCGGTCGCATTTAATGAGTTTTAAATGTATCACTACTATGAGCGATGAGAAAGTATGATGAAGGTAAGGGGTTAAAAGGGACCCGATATTCAGCAGCCACACTATGTGTCACAGGCAGCCGGAAAAATGCTTTAGAAATCCTAAAACGACACCACAGAAATGCCACCTGACCGCCACCCTTGTACCCGATCGAAAGGGGTTACGACCAAGTAGCTCGTGTAGATACACAGGTCATCAATGATTATATGCCTGACCTTCCTGGTCCATCTGGGCTTAAACGCCGTGATGGTAAAGAAATGCACTACGTGAAAATAGGTCGAGTATGTGGTAGGTAAAGCATTTCCGGATTACTGCACGTTGATAAGGTTTTGAATGTTGCCCCCCCCACCCCTTCTTTTTCCTCCCTTCTGCAGGTCACGTCGGAACACTGGCTGATGTATGGATGGACGACGACCGAACCGCCGATGGAAGGAGGAAAAAGGGAATGTGAGCATGGTCCTTAGGACAAATAAAAGTTTTTTTTTTTAAAAAGACGTAGACTTAAACATGACGGTTCCTCCTTAGAGCATAGCAGCGGGAGGATGGACTGACATAGAGACTGGACAGGTACTGAATGACAAAAATAAAATTGACTAGAAAGGACGCGTTAAATGAAATGACTGGACGTTTTGACTAGGTAGGGAAAGGACAAAGAAAAATTGTACGGGTAAGGATTGCCACGACACCACCCGCCTAGAAAGTTAGAAAATGTTGCCGATGTTCAAAATGCACTGCCACCCTTTCTCACACTCTTACAGATATAGCCAAGCTGTCCGACTGTTTTCCCCGATCAATGCTTGCCGTTGCCTCCGCCTGGAGAACTTCCCACCACAGGAGGGAACAGAAAAATGGTTTTAGATCCAACCATGGGTAACTAGCGCGACCGGGTTAATTTCCGATCAACCAACCGAGGTGTGAGTATTGGTAATTGGGAACGCTCGCAGGCGTGACAGACGAGAAGAAAAAGGGGGGGAAGGGCAGAAAGAGCTAAGCACGTAGATAAATAGGATAGTAAAGATACGTAGGATATATAAAAAAAAAAAAAAAAAAAGATGTTGTAGACTAACAATTGTTTTCTGTCTTGTTGTGAATGTCTTGTATATGTGTAATACATTGTGCCGTCTTCCCTGTCTGAGTTTGTGTGTGTGTAACGTACGAATATATGTCTCCCCTCTGTCTATATCTGCATGTTACCTGACCTTTGCTGTTCTGTGTTGTGAGCGTACTAAATGACCTATTTTCGTACACGTCTCTCTCTCTCTCTCTCTCTCTCTCTCTCTCCCTCTACATGTCATACGTGTACAGAATGGCTCGTTTAGATTGCGGATGACTCTCACTCTCTACGGGAGTCTCCCTATTTTCTCTCCCTTTTTGGTAAAACTGTACCCCACCGGTACCAGTCTGATTTGATACATATTGAACACGAAGGTGTTCAGCGAAATTGACCGAAACTAAAATGACTATATCTCGCCATGTTACTGCCTCTCCTTTCTGCAAAATGAATGAACTTGAATTGGCTGACAAGGAAAGGACAGGTAAGACGACTAAGGTCCCCCAATTTGGCCTTTTATAGGGGAACTATATGTCAATGGCATCCTAATTTTTATTGTTAGAGACAAGCGCCAAGGTCCAGATTGACCCCCAATGCCCAGATTGTCCCACCCCCTTTGCATGCAAGCGCGAATGCCCGAAGCGTCCCCGCCCCACTTGATCGATCCCAGCTACTGTCCCCGATATACATATATGATGACCATGAGTAACTGCCGCCCCTCGAGAAAAAGGTGTTTGACTCTGTCTTTCAATGATTGCACCCCCGCTTTGTTTTAAAGAGTTAGCCGGCTCTAAAGGGAAATGTAAGACTGTTAAGGCTCGAATTAGAAGGACGAGTCTCTCCTGAATATGTCAATCTTGGGTTTTGTTGAAATACGCAGGTGATTATATGCCAGCCTCTGCCCATATGTGTCATGAACAAACGACGATTAGACTTGGTGCGAACACAGTAGAAATATCCACCTACTTACTTCATGGTATTAGACCTCTGATTATGACCAATGAGCATAACGCCAGGTGCTAGGATTGCGAATGGAATTCATATGCGTAGATGTCTTCTTCTGCCATTTCTCTAAAACATTGTTTTGTACTCATTCGAAGATTCACGATCACCCGAGGAGATGGGTCAGAGGTGACGTTCAGCCTGACTGCAGATCTTGGGACACATATGACATCGACCAGAGGTGGAGCTGCAGAGCAACAAGGCACGGGACGAGACCGCAATTTCAACGTGGAAAATGAAAAAAAAAAAAAATGACGGGCCGCCTCGAGGCCCTCCGACTGCTAATCCACGTGTGCCTGGAATCTCCGTCCCCCTTCTTTGGGCCCGATTGATGGGCCTGCCTGCTTGTTATCCTTTGCTCCCTTGGTCCCTTTTTGTGTGTCCCAGGAACTCTGACCCAACTCCGATCACTCTTTCTCCTATCGACTGTCTGAACCACATCCACCCACCTTCCCACGTGACTTTTTGCCAAAGGAAAGAACTCCAATTATATGGGAAGAGGGTGTTGCCACAGAACGCTAGGTGCCGAGCACAAGGCGCCGCCAAACGGACTGTTTAGGGAACAGGACTGTGGTCTAACAGTAGAGGACTGACCGCACCCTGCAACGCGTAAGGATAGAACAGAGCTGGGCCTATAGCTCCACCGCGGGTGCTCAACAGCGCCAACGAAAGGACACGGACTAGAGCCTACCAGTGATGGCTCACTGATAAAAGACACTGTGACGAAGAGATCTTGCGTATTGAACTGAATTCCTCCCTTGACTACTTGGTCAAAATGTTCATTGGTCACATTTTTAAGTCAGAAGCATTTATGCTATGTAGTGATTTGAAATGATAGGAACTCGACAAATGCCATCCCCTATGTGCTGCGTTCTGCCAAATGCATCAACTGTCCATGATTATATGACATATGGTAGTATTGACAAATGCAAAATTCTTCGATCTCACCTGTTTATATGTACCTTCATCGACTGTAAAAATGAACTTTGCTATGTAAAAAGGGGCGACTGTAGAAAATAAGAAGTATTGATGTACATAGGCTACGTTCATTTCCCATTACCCACTCCCCTCCCTGCACGCACCATGAATATTGTAAAGCATTGACTGCATCCCTCAGCCCGCAAAGGCCTGTACCCATGTGTACACAACAGCCATCTTAAGCACCTTGGCCTCTTGCCCACTCATTAGAATCCCTGGTTTCCCTCCCGCGCGCATCTGAGCACCACCCCCCCCCTCTCCCACTCTCACATATGTAGACCATGAAACCCAGCACTCTGCGCGACCCTGCTATGAAAGGCAACTCTCCTGCTTGACCCAGGCACCCCTCATTTCCCTCTTGAGGAGGCACCCTTCGCCTCAGCTGACATAGCCCCCCCCCCCCCAGTTGTATCTGACTGCCCCTGTTCTCTCATGTACAGGTCATAAGATCTCTCTCTCTCTCTCTGCGCGACTCTGGCCCTGCATGCACCCTGACCCCCCCTCCTTCTCCTCATATGAGCAAGTCGTAAACCCTCTCCTTTCGCAAAGCCCTGTCCTTGAGAGTCACGGCCGCGCCTGACCAGCACCTCCTTCCCTTCCATGAATACCCCTCTATTGACAAGCCCTCCCTCCGCGCTCGATTGTCCACGCAGGCATGAATACCACTCCTTTGATGACCCCTTCCCCCGAGTCCGGCTGACTACACATGTCCGAGGCCATCGCCTAAGCCAGGAGATACCATTTACTGCCCTCATTGTATGCCTAGCCACCCCACCCCCTGGGCCATGATCAGGCGCACACATCCTACGACACACTCAGTTGCACGATCGCCCTTCCCTCTTATCAGCAGGTCAAGGGTCCCCATTGTGAACGTATGTGGAGTAGGATCATCACGAGGATTATAGGAATGTTTTCCTTTTGCGACACATTGACCTGATTGTATCATCAAATGTTCTGCAAATGTATAAAAGCCGGAGTCTCACGCTCACTTGTTAGAGCACCTCCCGAAAGACACTGTGTTTCGTGTCCGAAATGATTGGCTCTCCTCATGAGTAATAAACTCTGTTCTTGATTCCTGCTTCCAGCGCCCGTCTCTTTATTTGGTAAATTATTCGGAATGGAAACGAAGAGGCGGTTTGCGCCAGCAGCCTGGGCATCGATAGAATTATGGGCTCACTTTCAACAAAGTGTTGCTTAATTTCAGCCAGTGTGGATTTCTGTAGCCACTCAAGGCATAGCTTCCCTACACTGTATGTTGTAACTATCCCTGGATGTTGTCTCTGGGAGTATCTAGGGTCTGGCCTGTTCTGTTTAAACCCCTGTGTTTTGTTCAGGAATCGATCTTGACAGTTATTTGTGTCTGTGGGCCGGATCAACCATTTTTTCCAATCAGGATGTGTTCTGTTTTGGTGTAAAATATGGGATACGTCTATCTCCACATCTGTAGTGCTATTACTATCAGGTATGGGCTTCGGAATAGTCTTTTATCTTAGCTAGGCCAAGACAAGTAGTTTGTTGAATTGTGTCATTCAGAAATATTATTTGTTCTGGGATCATGCAGGCCCTAAATAATGCTTCTAGGCCTTGTACCTGCCATTCTTTTGAACCCCACATGGTTTTTGTTTCAATATTGTTCTTCCAGAATTCAAAACCGAATGTAGACATTTTGTCATAAAAGTTTTCAGAATAAATCAATTTAGTATTTGTCAACATTGTTTTCATTCCCGTCTTATTTAACATTTTGAAATAAAACGTTTCTGGATCACTATTGTTAAACCCTGAGAAGTATTGGAATTTCTCATAAAATGTTTTTGAACTGCCTTTTGGCGGAGTTGGACAATGTTCCCATTGGTTATAAATAAAAACATTTCTAGGCTGAGCAGTTTTGTGCAAATAGTGATAACCAAAGTGATTATAACAATATAACTCTTCATAATTTGATGAACCCTGTAAATAATCATGTTCTGTGAATTTAACTGACATTACTAAATCTGACATGATATTATTAATGTTTTCAAAGTCCCAATCATCAGAGAAAGTACTTGGTGTCACAAAGTCACTTAAGGAAACCTTAAACTGGTGTGGATATTTCAAGAGCTCAATCGGGCCATAAATGTCATAATCAGTTTTGTCCCATGCTAACCCCCCGGGTATTGGATTGGCTGTGATGTTCACTGATGACAGTTCTCTTTTCTCGATGTGAGAGGATGTGTGAGGCTTTAGGACCAAGTTGATGTTCTGACTTGCTGTGTCCATTGTACTATATTTTCCATCAATGAATCTACCCAAACATAAAACCAAGATGAGCCAAAGCAGGAAGAAAAGTACACCTAACATAATCCAAAATTCAATCCATGGTGAAATCAGATATGTTTCTTTTAGTTGGTGATAAAGTTCAGTCACTTTGTCTTTGAAAGTTTTTGTTGCTGGTGTTTCTTCATGCTCGCTTGGATCTTCAGAAAAGTCATCGAAATTGATGAAGTAGCCAGATGCAGTTCTGTCAATTGTTGGAATTGCTTACGGATTTTCATTTGCTTTTGGATTTTTCTTTGTTTCATTAGCATAGTCTGAGGCTACATCGTTGTAGACTGGTGTTTCTTGACGACCTGTTGCAATTTGGGTTTCAAGCAGCACAAGTTCCATGGCTTTGTTGCATAGTCCTTTTTTATTCACTGCAGATTTATCAAATGTGATTAGTCTTCCAGTTTGAATCTCTTGGATTGTAGCAAGATTTGGTCTTCTGCTACATCTTGGGAGTCCACTGGACCCACTACTTATGATTGGCCACATGATTGTGGTTTTACCAGGTCGGTTCTCCTTTTTACCAGCAAGGGGTTGTAGTACTATTGATCTTGTTCCGCTGATAGCTAAGACAGGTACTGCTTTTCTGTAAGAAGGCCCAAATTCCTTCTTCACCGCGATCTTCACTCTGACCAGATCCCCAATCTTTGGAATCCAGACAGGTCTTGCTGGGACAGGTGGTTTTTCTTCAGTGGTTGTTGGCTTTAACTTTATATTACTCAGACTTCTTCTTGTTTCATTTAAGTCCTGTAAAACAGCCAAACGGTCTTTGGTATCAAAGGCTTTTTCTTCTACCACTGAAGTGTGACTATCTAAATCCTGAATGTGCATTCTAGTACCGAACAATAGTTCGTCTGGAGTGAAACCTTTCAGAGAATTTCTTGGCAGATTGTTAAGACTACGTTGGACACTTGTTAAATGTTTGACCCACCCATCACCCGAACCTAATACCCTCGCCGTTATAGATTGCTTTATGTCCCGGTTTTTTCTTTCCACTACCGCATTTCCCTCAGGATGGAAGGGAGAAGAGTACCGCAATGCAATGCCCTTGCTGGCCATGGCCTCCTTGTAAGCTCGAGAGCTAAACGCAGGACCCTGGTCAGAATGTAGCATGCCAATTGCGTATATGCCGATTAAGACTCGCAAATCTTTTATAACAGTTCTGGCGTCAGCCGAGCACTGGTGTCTACATTTTTTAAGTGAATCTAGTCTTAATTGTTATGGGAACGCATTTCTCAGGCTGGATTTCTGCGTATAGATAGCCTGATGCTTTCTAATAACGGTGTCCTGGCAGTGGTCTGGTCCGGTTCAGGACTGCGATCTCTGTTGCAGTCTGGACAACCCTTTGCAAATTTGTAATATTGCAGGCCCATCCCCGGCCACCAAAATTCTGATTGTAATTCTTTCAGAGATTTTACGATCTCTTGGTGTCTTAGACCCTCTCCCATGTGTGCGTCTGCTATCAATAAGATTCTCCTGTTCGTGTTTGGAATTACTCTATCCCCCACTCCAGGGATTTGAGCAAAAGGAACTGAGTTTGCATCAATTACTTATGTATTATTGAGTGGATAGCCGAGAGGTAATGCTGCATAGTTGCCTTTTAATGAGGCTTTTACCGCTAGCATGGTTTCTCCGTCTATGTGTTTTTTAGAACGCTTTTTTGTGGCTACGGAAGCCGGTTGAACCGCTTGCCTTGACAATCCTGAAGGCAGAGTGCTTGGAATTATGTGAGATGGTGCTCTGGCATGAGCTGAGCCCGTTTGCAGCTTGCGGAACCAAGTCCTAATAGCTGTTCCATGATAACGCGTACCATATACTCTTAAGTGCCTTATAATCCTCGCGGTTATTTGCCAACTTTGGTATCGCTTTATCAAAACATGTCAAGTAAGGTGTCATACGAATTGGAATACTAACCCCTCGCCAATTCTGGCGACGGGGTTAGCATTCCACCCTTCTAGAGGGACACGACATGTATGTAACTGTGAACCCCGGTTAAAGTTAACTCAAGCCTCAGCATCACAAAATGGATGCTGCCACCACAGACACAAGTCTGACCTCCTGCTGCTGGGAGTCCTTCCATCGAGGAGAGCTTGGACAAAGGGTTTCCTGTCAGGGGCGGTGCTAGCACCATCCCAGACAGTGTTTTGTGTATCCTGGGTAGGCAGGGCTTTAGAGGAAGGTGACTGCAAGTGGCACCCCGGTGCTCACTGTGCATATGCCGGCTTGAACCAGTTCCAGGGGCACACCAGCCCCTGAGCTGGGGAAAGTCCGGACAGGGGAGAGGGGTGTAACCACCCCCCTTCCTGGTCCCACCCATGGGCAGGACCTAGTCGCCTACCAGCCCCTTTCTTTAGAATAAAGGTAGGAGCTGGGACCCTTCCAAATTAGATCATCTATGAATCCTGAAACTACTTTCTACGAAAGGAACTCAAGACTTCTTCCTAAGATTTCTCCCTTGTGACTAAGGAGTAGTCACCCTGCAGCAGCAGGCACCACCTAAGTATCTTGCGGTTTGCTGAAACGTCCTTCCTTCGGAACCAGACTGCCCAGCTCGACGAGACCCAGACTCCCTGCCCTCTCTGACCTCAACCTGCCTCTACAGCACAGCTGAGAACCGTAGGTGCGACGAGACCAGAGGACCCGGCGATCATCAGAACCAGCATGACACTGAACCAGCACGACCACCGAGGGACCCTCGAGTGGGTGCACTGGGGTAAGAGAAGCCCCCACCCCAAGCAGCACAAGCTCCAAAGACCAGTCCCCCAGCATCCACCAGATCTGCGTGGGGCCCTTTTGCTCCTGGGTTGCTGCTCCGTTGTCCGGTCACTTGCCCGTTGGCTAGTGACCCTCCAGACGACGACCTACGTTGTTTTCACCGCAGGTCTAGCTCATCTAGACTGGCCCTAGTCTCCTCCTGAAGGGGACCCTCCTCGGACCCTCCTGGTCCACTCAAGACACCATTTTGTGTCACCACGTGGGCTTGCCGTAGCCAAGGCTTGTTGCCTCCTTCACCGGATCCAGCATCGCCAGCAGCAGACATCCGACGTGGGACAGCTCGCAGACCTCCAGCCTGGTCAACATCAGCGCCCCTGGTCCGTGCAGCAGCAGAATCCAGTGTCACCTCTTCGCCTGGCTGAGTGACCTCGTCCGGTGCCATCCTGGTGCCCACCTAATCACTGGCTAGTGATTCAGAACTTGGTCCCCTCTGCTTACAGGTACTCTTCTTCAGCTGGTCCAGTCCTTGGATCAGCCCGGAACATCTTCACTGGTCGCCTGCCAGCAACTTCCACTTCAGGCTCCTGGATTGTCAACGAGGGTTTCCGACGACACTTGAACCCAATGCAGCCGCGGCCCCTGGGCTAGGTAAACCGAGTAACATGGTGCTCCAGCGTAGAACAACTCTCTAAGTGTCTAGATCCACTTTCGTTTTTGACCTACCTAGTCGGGTTCGCCCGAGAACACTAACTTTGTAATTTCTAGCAACCATAGACTTTGTCCCGCATTACGCGTGGGAGTTTCCACTCTGCACACGACGTCCCTAGGCCTCCTGCTTCTAATCTAAGGGTTCAGCATTGTAGGTCCAGCGTTTCTAAAGTCTCTGAGAGTAGTACTTACCTGCTAGTAATTTCGCATTCCACTTCTAGAGCATATGGTTTTTCGTGCCCCTCGGGCATTTGTGTAAATTGTGCGACTTTCAGTATTTCTTTAAGAGCTTTGTATTGTGCTTAGCGCCCTGTCCTCATAAAGAGTCCAGGGCTGTTGTGTTCTAAATAAATATCCTTTTATTTTCAGAACAACTTGTGTGGTGTCCTTTCACTTGGTGTTCAAGGGGTATATGTGATGGTATAACAGCTGGCTTAACACGCCCTCTAGAGTTTAGCCTAAAGACTGCTCTTGTCCATGCTACTAGGATAGCTTGTCTATAAGGTTGACTTACAACCAATCATCAATAAGGGTCGTTTGGACTGATACATAGTGATCACTAGAATAGTGAGCACTGCATATCAGGCCAACTTCTCACATTACCCACACCTGAACTTTCAAAAATCTTGTACTGTGCTTAGTACCCTTTTCCTTAACCCACACCAGAAACCTAGAACCCCTCTAAAATTCTTAACACCCAGAGCCCTTATAAAAATGAATATGTTTTTCATATTTGAACTTATTTGGTTGCAGTATGTAAATTATGTGTAAATAACAATGCAACATAGTTGCACACTGTGACTACATGCCTGTTTTCGTGAGCCACTGGCAATTTGTTTAGGGTCAATTTAAAAATCCCCAAAACTGGGGAGGGCAGGCTCGCAGCCAAACAAGATGGCCGCAGCCATGGCCACGGGCAGAAGGCCTGCCAAGGGAGCCTTCCCCATAAATCTGTAAATTAATCCTGCAGCTACCCATCCTAAAAAAGGCAGAGCCTCAATTGGAACATCAGCGGAGCGGATTGCGACGCTCCAGACCTCCGTGCGACCACCGGCTGCCAAACTAAGCGGGGCAACGCATGCAGGCCTACTTCTCGAGCTGAAGCCAGGGCCTTGCAAGTGCCTTCTGCCCGTGGCCATGAGGAAATCAGCGGCGCCAGATGCGACGGTGCAAGGGAGACAGCTGAGCCACAGCACCGGAATCGTCGCACTCAACAGACCTGGAGAAAGGCCGATGTGCTGCCCAATATCACGCTGAGGCACCTGATGAAGGTGACGACTACCTGATGCTTCAAGGCGGGTCCGACCGGCACAGAAGCCGAACCTGACGAACCCACGCACAGTGAAACGCTGAGGCTCAAATTATGAACACTCCTTCCAGGACCCAGAAATTTTCAGGTGACGTGACCAGGTACCCCACAACTGACTGCGGAGACACTAAAGGCCCGGTACAGTGCCGGGAGAAAGGTTAAAAGAGCGCTGTGTGACGACGCTGGCAGGGGACACGTGGGAAACATATCCTTTGAGAATACAGTAAGGGCAGAATCTACACTATCTCCGCCATTGAGAATCAGCCCCAACAGTTGCCTGCTCCCTATAAACACTTCTCTTGTAATACAGAAATACAGTCAGCTCACGAAGAGGCAAGAATACTGAAGGGCTCTGGGCAAACATTGGGCCACATCAACACAAGCCCACTAGCGGGACGATCAGCATAACTGACACATAGGCCTGGGAATCGTATAATGCACCAATTGCCTTGTGAATAATTAGCGCCCCATATCGACACCACAGACGGAGGCCTAACACACGCCATGACCGCCTTTGCCTTGCGCCGCAGGTGGTGAGGGTGAGAAAACCGAAAGGCCGCGAGTGACAGTATATAACGCGGGAGGCAGCGATGACTACTGCCCTTCCCCCCTGTGGGCCTGGTGGAACCCTTCATACGTGAAATAAAATGGGAGGCCGATGCCAGAGGGGCGCGCCAACCGGCCAATTAGACAAATACGCGTACACCAAGGATCAGATCGAAAAACCACACAACAATGCGGCCCAGGCGAAGACTCCTGCATCTCAAGACCCAGAAACAGTCACATTGATAGACATTATGGCTGTCCTACAGCAAGTCCAGTCATCTATTGGTATGATCTCCACATATATATCCCTGATAAGGGCAGACTTCTCAAAATTGTCACAGAGACTAACACAGGTTGAATCTACGACAACAACACTATCCACAGACACAGATGCATTACAACGCCAAGTACATCATCTAGAGGTTGACAATAAGCTCATTCTGGCCAAACTGGATGACCAAGAAGGCCGCTCACGGCGCAACAATATCCGCATTACTGGTATACCAGAAAATGTAGAGGGACCCGCTCTAGACTTATTTGTGGAGGACCTCATTAGAAACAAGTTGCAACCAAGAGGGCTATCTAGCTTCTTCTCCATGGAAAGAGCTCACCGTGTACCGGGGGAATGCCATGACCGGGGTCCCCGTCCAGACCAATATTGGCTCGCTTTTCCAACTTTCGTGATAGAGGCGCTATTTTGCAGGCAACAAGGATACCCCCACCAATCCGTCTGGACAACTATACAATACGCTCTACCCAGTCTATAGAGCAGCTGTGACCAAACAAAGATGCAGCTTTTTAGAAGTTAAGAAAAGCTGCGACCAGAGAACTCAAATATGCAATGCTCTTCCGGGGAAACTTAGAGTAGAAGCGGAAGGCAAGACCTGGTTCTTTGCCACACTTGAGGAAACCTGAGACAGGCGGGAGGGATGGCGCCCTGCAACGAGACCCGGCAAACCTAGAACCGAACAGCAACACCGACTCCATGAATCGCAAAGGCTGAGGTCTCATGATCCCAGCAAAAAAGGGGACTTATTGAACAAGAACTAACGATTCAGGATCGCATTAACTTTGACTTGACCTGCAGAAGAAACCTCCCTGGATAAGTGATGACCCAGGGTACAAAGTGCCTCACAGACCATACCTAAACTGGGAGATGGGCCTCATGTTACATCTCGCAATATGCGCCTCCAGTGACGATGGTCGCTGTTATTAATGCAATGCTTAAGGAGGGCTTCCCAGGAGCACAGTTAGACTATCACCCCTCATGCAAGTTCTAGTTATGGGTAAAAAGCACTATGCTCAGTTGGTGAGGTGGGTAGTCTGGGGTCCGTCGGGCAGGGAGGGAGACTGGGGGGGTGGGGGTTGGGAGTTGGTTATTTCACAGTTTGTTGTATATTCAAATCATTGATCACATACGATTGAATGCATGTTCCGCAACGGATAGCAGTTGCCAGGAGGAGTCAAACATAATTTGGAACAAGAGGAGAGTGAAAACATGCCTGATATTACGGGATCATAGTATGCCAGTTCTACAGGTTGCAGTTGCTGAATACGGGGTAATCTTAACATGTTGTGGCTTGCTGGTCCTCAATTCCGATGATGGGGGATAAAATGGAAAAATCACTCTCAGTGCTTACCTGGAACGTGGAACGTGGAACGTGAATGGAATGGGTGGCAAAATTAAATGCGATATAGTCCAACAATACCTAAAACACCACTCACCGGATGTAGTGTTATTACAGGAGACACACATGGTGGGGAACAAGATCAAGGCCCTAACAAGGTGGGGTTACAAACTCCTGGTACACGCAGAATACACTTCGGGATCTAGGGGCGTGTATCCTTGCAAAAAAGAACCTAGCGCTCATAGTGAAACGTAAGTGGACCGATCCGGGGGGCAGATTTGCAGTCCTGGAGGCACAATGGGAGGGACAGGCACTAAATGTTATATCAGTATATATACTACCAGCATTGGGTAAGGATGCTCTGGCAGACCTGGGCAAGATACTAATAGACCTTCTGTTAGGCCCACTAATTCTGGGTGGGGACTATAACGACTATGAATGACCTAACAGACAGACACCCACGACGGGTAGGGGCGAGACCAAATATGCTAATGAACGAATTCACCAAAGCCATGGGTTTGACCGATGTTTGGCGTACACTGAAACCCGACGGAGCCCAATACACCTACTGATCCAATGCTAACAGAAGTTCATCCCGGATTGACTACTTTCTAACTCATACGACTCATATTGGCAGGTTTTGCAATCCCCATGCCCTTTCGAGGGGCATCTCTGACCACTCCCCAGTTAGCGTTGGTTTTACATACAGGGAACAACAGCCACGGACCACGATCACCATAAATCCATGGATTTAAAAAATCCCTGATATTAAAAAAGAAATGTACACACAGACCATAAACTATTTTAAAGAAAATGTAGGCTCAGTGGATTCACCTGTAACCACATGGGAAGCATTCAAGGTAGTCCAGAAGGGGCAGGCATGATCACTTCAGGCCGGCTGCATTAAGAATAAACACCAACACTTTGTACAGTTAGAGAGTGATCTCCAGAAAATTGGAACTCGAAAGCGTCACCACGCCAACTGATGCTGTCTTCCACCGACTCGCCCTTAAGCGGGAGAAATACAAAACTAAAATTAGGAAACAGACAATGGCTAAACTTCTGCATACCCGACACAGAGTGTATGACCTGACCTCGGGTCAATCCCCACGCCACACGGCTCCTCCTGAGTGCCAGCTGCTGCCGTGGGTTCGCCGCCCCTGGTGACTGTTTGAACTGCTAATCTTTTTTATTCCTCCCATACTTGTCTTTTGTAACTTACCTTTTGTAACTTGTCTTTGGAATTTACATTTTACATTTTGTCTCCCAGCCTAGGCACTCCTTTTGCGCCACTGCCCTATGTGCCCCCGCCCCGCTTCCCGCTGCTGCTCCCCTGCGGCCCGCTCCCTTTTGCCTTCTGTGTCCGTCCCCTCACCCATTTCCCGCCCGCTTCCGCCTCCCAGCTGCCCCTCCCTCCCACTTGGCCTCTTATGGAGGTCGCCGCGTGGCAGTGAGTGTGACCTGACCTCGGGTCACTCCCCACACCGTACAGCTCCTCCTGGGTGCCCGTATCTCCGCCCAACTGCTGCCGAGGGTTCGCCGCCCCTGGTGACTGTTTGAACTGCTAATCTTTTTTATTCCTCTCATACTTGTCTTTTGTAACTTGCCTTTTGTAACTTGTCTTTGGATTTTATATTTTACATTTTGTCTCCCAGCCTAGGTGCTCCTTTTGCGCCACTGCCCTCTGTGCCCCCGCCTTCCCCCCACTTCCTGCCGCTGCTCCCCTGCGGCCCCACCCCCTTTTGCCTTCTGTGTCCGTCCCCTCGCCGATTGACCGCCCGCCTCCCAGCTGCCCCTCCCTCCCACTTGGCCTCTTATGGAGGTCACCGCGCAGAAGCGCAGCGGGCGTGCCGCTGGCGGGCCGATGGCGCGTCAAAGGCAAGCCCGTCTGCGCCTAGACAACGCCCAGCGCCAGGACCCCTGGACCCCGCACCCCATGCAATGTGAGACTGCACTACGACTCCAGCACCCTCCACGCACTCAACACTGGACGAGACCACCCCTGCTACCGGGCCACCCGGAAGCGCACCCAAGGACCCTTCGCCTGCCGGAACTGCAGATTCACCAGCATCCAGCCCTCCAAACCACCAGCCAGAGAAACCAACCACCTCGGCTGCATCCTCCTCAACACCCGCTCCGCTCGCAAGCACGCCATCGAACTCTGGGACCTCCTAGACTCCACCGCCCCCGACGTCGCCTTCCTTACAGAGACCTGGCTGAACGCCACCTCAGCACCAGACATTGCCATAGCCATCCCACGGGGCTACAATATCTCCAGCAGAGACCGCACCAACGGAGTTGGAGGGGGAATCACCATCATCCACAAGGACACCCTGAGAGTCTCGACCAACACCGACGACACTCTCACCACCACCGAGCACATGCACTTCTAGATCCACACCGACCCCAACACCACCCTCAGAGGAACACTCGTCTACAGACCACCCGGACCACGACCACAGTTCTGCGACACCATCGCCGACCTCGTCAGCACCCACGCCCTCACCTCCACGGACTACATCCTCTTCAGGGACCAGAACTTCCACCTCGAGAACAACAACGACGCCAACTCCACTGCCCTGATCGACAACCTCGCCAACCTCGGACTCAAACAGTTCGTGACGACACACACCCACGCCGCTGGACACACGCTGGACCCCATCTTCTCCACAAGCCCCCACGTCTCCTTCAACCACACCACTGAACCCCACTGAACCGACCACAGATGCGTCCACTTCACCTTCAGGAAACCCACCACACACCACCGCACCCAACAGCTACCACGCCGCTGCTGGGGCAAGGTCACCAAGGACCAACTGACTACCACCCTCGCCCTGAGACCACCCACCGACCCAGACACCGCCGCGATCAACCTCAAACAATGGATCAATGACTGCGCCAACACCCTCGCCCCTCTCAAGACCTCCACAACCAACCACACCAGCACGAAAGCCGCCTGGTTCACCGAAGACCTACGGATCTCCAATCGCACCTGTCGGAAGCTGGAGAAGAAATGGCTCCACGACCGAACCCCAGACAGCCACACAGCCCACAAAAGCGACACCCGCAGACACCACCAACTCATCAGGACCGCCAAGAGGACCGCCTTCAAGGACCGCTTAGACAACAACGCCCACAACACCAAAGAGCTCTTCAGCATCGTGAAAGAACTCTCCAACCCCAGCTCCAATACCAACGACATCCCACCATCACAAGACCTGTGCGACTCCCAGGCCACCTTCTTTCACCGCAAGATCACCGACATCCACGACAGCTTCAACTCCGACACCCCCGCACCCACCACCGAGTCCACAACCCCTGTGATCACCACCAGCACCAGCCGCCTGACCGCCTGGTCCCACGTCAGCGATGAAGACACCAATCAAAACCATGAACTCCATCCACTCCGGATCGCCATCCGACCCCTGCCCTCACCACGTCTTCAACAAAGACAGCATAACCATCGCACCCCACCTCCGCAAAACAATCAACAGTTCCTTCGGGACAGCAACCTTCCCAGAAAGCTGGAAGCACGCCGATCAACGCCCTTCTGAAGAAGCCCAAGGCAGACCCCAAAGACCTCAAGAACTTCCGGCCCATCTCCCTTCTCCCATTCCCGGCTAAAGTGACAGAGAAGATTGTCAACAAACAGCTAACCCGCTACCTCGAAGACAACAACACCCTGGACCCTTCCCAATCCGGTTTTCGCAGGAACCACAGCACAGAGACCACCCTCATCGCCACCACTGACGACATCAGGATCCTGATGGACAAAGGAGAAACAGCTGCCCTCATCCTCCTGGACCTATCAGCAGCCTTTGACACAGTCTGCCACCGAACGCTATCAGCATCCCTCCATGAGACTGGAATTCAAGAGAAGGCCCAGGCCTGGACCACATCATTCTTCTCCGGCAGAACCCAGAGCGTCCACCTCCCACCCTTCCGCTCAAAAACCACCAAAATCATCTGTGGCATCCCACAGGGATCCTCCCTCAGCCCGACGCTTTTCAATATCTACATGGCACCGCTCGTCCACGTCGCACGACAAAAAAAACCTCAATATCATCTCCTACGCCGACGACACCCAGCTGATAATATCCCTCACCGAAGTCCCCACACCGCCAAAGCCAACCTCCAAAGAGGAATGAAGGCCGTAGCCGACTGGATGAAGGACAGCAGACTGAAGCTGAATTCAGACAAGACGGAGGTCCTCATTCTCGGACCCACCCCATCAGCCTGGGATGACTCTTGGTGGCCCACATCGCTAGGCACAGCCCCGGAACCCATAGATCACGCACCCAACCTGCGGGTCATCCTCGACTCCACCCTCTCCATGACCAGGCAAGTCAACGCAGTCTCCGCGTCCTGCTTCAACACCCTCCGAATGCTCCGCAGGATCTTCAAATGGATCCCCCCCAACACGAGACAAACCGTCACGCAGGCCCTCATCACCAGTAGACTCGACTACGGGAACGCCCTCTACTCAGGAATAACAACCAAGCTCCTGAGATGACTACAACGAATCCAGAACGGCTCGGCACGACTGATCCTCGATGTTCCCCTACGCAGCCACATCAGCCCCCACCTGAGAGGCCTGCACTTGCTCCCCATCAACAAGAGGATCACCTTCAAACTCCTCATCCACGCCCACAAAGCTTTACACAACACCGGACCTACATACCTCAACAACCGACTCAGCTTCCACACCCCCACCCGAAGCCTCCGCTCAGCCAACCTCGCCACAGTTCCTCGTATCCAGAAAGCCACCGCCGGCGACAGATCCTTCTACTACCTCGCCGCCAAGACCTGGAACACTCTCCCTACCAGCCTACGACAGACTCAGGGCCTGCTGGCCTTCAGAAGACTTCTCAAGACCTGGCTCTTCGATCAGTAGCAGCCCCCCCCCCCCCAGCGCCTTGAGACCCTCACGGGTATGTAGTGCACTTTAGAAATGCAGTGATTGATTGATTGATTGAACTGGGGGACAAGGCTGGAAAAACCCTAGCATGGCTAGAGAAACATGACCAAAGGGAAAGATGGGTGCCCAGAATTCTCTTGTATGATGACACTCACGTCACACACCCTAAAGAAAGTGCAGACGGCTTTGCGGATCATCTAGAACACAAATACTGCTCCTCCACTACAAATACGGAAGAGGACTCCAGCCAGCTCCTCTCTGATAGTGACATCCCAACGCTCTCTATGACTGACAGGGATGCCCTAGAGGAGGACTTGACTGATGAGAAGATTAAAAGGCTATTGGCAGTATCCAATCGGGGAAGGCCATGGGACCCAATGGGACGCCCATTCAGTTTTTGAAACTGGTAGCCTCTCAGGTGACACCACACTTACGAGCTATGTCTAATAAAAGATATGCGGTACAAAAGGGGGTGGTCATGGACGGAGCATCTGAAACAATCAAACACTCACACCCAGTCAAAAGGTCTGGGTTTAATCCATCACCGTTCTTTAGCCCACTCTGCCACCCCAGTTCAGACATGGCTATATGCAAAGCAGTCTAACGCTGTGCCTCATGGGAACAGTCCAGCCCGAACTGCCAAGCCATGTCTTCCCTTGACTGGAAACAAGCTTCCGAGGACTGGTTTCTGGCATTCCAGCCGTCTTCAGCCCGGCTTGCTTGAATCCAGTGGCAAAGTGAGCAAGGGACTCACGTCTGAGCATACCCTGCCACACTTATGGCGGCCAAAAGCGGAACAAAAGGGGGTGGTGATGGACGGAGCATCTGAAACAATCAAACACTCACACCCAGTCAAAAGATCTGGGTTTAATCCATCACCGTTCTTTAGCCCACTCTGCCACCCCAGTTCAGATATGGCTACATGCCAATCAGTCTGACCCTGTGCCTCATGGGAACAGTCCAGCGCGAACTGCCAAGCCATGTCTTCCCTGGACCAGAAACCAGCTTCAGAGGACCGGTTTCTGGCATTCCAGACGTCTTCAGCCCGGCTTGCTTGAATCCAGTGGCAAAGTGAGCAAGGGACTCACGTCTGAGCATACCCTGCCACACTTGTGGCGGCCAAAAGCGGTACAAAAGGGGGTGGTGAAGGACAGAGCATCTGAAACAATCAAACACCCACACCCAGTCAAAAGATCTGGGTTTAATCCATCACCGTTCTTTAGCCCACTCTGCCAACCCAGTTCAGACATGGCTATATGCAAATCAGTCTGACCCTGTGCCTCATGGGAACAGTCCAGCCCGAACTGCCAAGCCATGTCTTCCCTGGACCGGAAACAAGCTTCCGAGGACCGGTTTCTGGCATTCCAGCCGTCTTCAGCCCGGCTTGCTTGAATCCAGTGGCAAAGTGAGCAAGGGACTCCCGTCTGAGCATACCCTGCCACACTTATGGCGGCCAAAAGCGGTACAATAGGGGGTGGTAATGGACGGAGCATCTGAAACAATCAAACACTCACACCCAGTCAAAAGGCCTGGGTTTAATCCATCACCGTTCTTTAGCCCACTCTGCCACCCCAGTTCAGACATGGCTATATGCAAATCAGTCTGACCCTGTGCCTCATGGGAACAGTCCAGCCCGAACTGCCAAGCCATGTTTTCCCTGGACTGGAAACAAGCTTCCGAGGACCGGTTTCTGGCATTCCAGCCGTCTTCAGCCCGGCTTGCTTGAATCCAGTGGCAAAGTGAGCAAGGGACTCACGTCTGAGCATACCCTGCCACACTTATGGCGGTCAAAAGCGGTACAAAAGGGGGTGTTAATGGACGGAGCATCTGAAACAATCAAACACTCACACCCAGTCAAAAGGTCTGGGTTTAATCCATCACCGTTCTTTAGCCCACTCTGCCACCCCAGTTCAGACATGGCTATATGCAAATCGGTCTGACCCTGTGCCTCATGGGAACAGTCCAGCCCGAACTGCCAAGCCATGTCTTCCCTGGACTGGCAACAAGCTTCCGAGGACCGGTTTCTGGCATTCCAGCCGTCTTCAGCCCGGCTTGCTTGAATCCAGTGGCAAAGTGAGCAAGGGACTCACGTCTGAGCATACCCTGCCACACTTATGGCGGTCAAAAGCGGAACAAAAGGGGGTGGTGATGGACAGAGCATCTGAAACAATCAAACACTCACACCCAGTCAAAAGATCTGGGTTTAATCCATCACCGTTCTTTAGCCCACTCTGCCACCCCAGTTCAGACATGGCTATATGCAAATCAGTCTGGCCCTGTGCCTCATGGGAACAGTCCAGCCCAAACTGCCAAGCCATGTCTTCCCTGGACTGGAAACAAGCTTCCGAGGACCGGTTTCTGGAATTCCAGCCGTCTTCAGCCCGGCTTGCTTGAATCCAGTGGCAAAGTGAGCAAGGGACTCACGTCTGAGCATACCCTGCCACACTTATGGCGGCCGAAAGCGGTACAAAAGGTGGTGGTGATGGACGGAGCATCTGAAACAATCAAACACTCACACCCAGTCAAAAGATCTGAGTTTAATCCATCACCGTTCTTTAGCCCACTCTGCCACCCCAGTTCAGACATGGCTATATGCAAATCAGTCTGACCCTGTGCCTCATGGGAACAGTCCAGCCCGAACTGCCAAGCCATGTCTTCCCTGGACCGGAAACAAGCTTCCGAGGACCGGTTTCTGGCATTCCAGCCGTCTTCAGCCCGGCTTGCTTGAATCCAGTGGCAAAGTGGGCAAGGCACTCACGTCTGAGCATACCCTGCCACACTTATGGCGACCAAAAGCGGTACAAAAGGGGGTGGTGATGGACGGAGCATCTGAAACAATCAAACACTCACACCCAGTCAAAAGATCTGGGTTTAATCCATCACCATTCTTTAGCCCACTCTGCCACCCCAGTTCAGACATTGTCAGGTTTCGCAGTTACATCGCGCCTACCGCACTAGGAAAACTACATTTCCCATGAGCCGGCGGGGTCCCGCAGGAAGCTTAACTCGGGACCCGACGCGCTTCCTGTTGCGCGTTATTCTGGATTCCTTGCTGCCTTCGGCGTGAGAGCGGACGCTCTGCACGCCAGCCATATCGTGACTCCTGTGGGCTCTCACTCCCCTAGGGCTCGTGGGGAGAGCTTCCGCATCCTGTCCAGTCTAGTGACAGACTCGCCGCCCGCAGGTACTGTTGTTCTTTTTCCCCGGCCGCTTCCGCGGTCAGCTGTTTGTTTTCCTGTCTTCGGGGGGCTCGGAGACATGCTGTATTTATAATTGGCAGATCTTTGCACTGCATTTACGGATTGGGCCATTTGGAGGTGGCGGAACACAGTGGCGGTCGAAACCACGTGTTACCGTACACTTTGCAATTTCCTTGGAACTGTGATAGCGGGGCGCTGTAGTGAGGACAACTACGCGTCTCCGTTATATACTGTGTATACATGTGGAAATAAGGATCAGGGCTTGTAGTGAGGAAACTACAGATTCCCCTAGTCTTATTGTCCTGTCATCCAGTGGGTGTATTGTTGACAGAATTCAGTGCTGGTCGCAACTACGTTTTCCTGTTTGGCATTATCCATGCACACACTTTTGGGTTATTATATAGAGAGCGGAGTGTTGTAGTTTTTGCTTCCTACACACTACCGTATCCATATTACTTTGTGTTGGAGCGTCTTTACTTTCTGTGGATACATTTGGACCCCCCTTGTACATTGAGTCCTCTGGCAAATTCTGTGGTATGTTGTGAGTGTTGGGTTAAGTGTCTCAGTAAGGCGTGTGTGTGTATGTTAAGACAGGACGGTGTTCATTTACCATATATCTATGTGTTCCTTAGGCCTTCCTCACAGATTATGGCAGAAGGATTGTAGATGTTTTCTAACCAAGGTCGGGTTTTCTTTCTGCCCAGGTACTTATCTATTTTCATGCTGTATTAGTGAGACTATATGAGAGTAGTACTGCATGCTAGTAAGCACTTGACTGAAATCTGTCTTGTCTTCTGTTACAGGCGTCCTTTCCCTGCTGACCCTACCTTTACCCATCCCACATTTTTTATTTTAGTTTGTTATTTTTCTCCCTCGCCTAATGGCTCGAACACCCTGTGTTTATACTTCAGGGTGTTGGTGACATTTGGAGGTGGAACCATATTTGCATCGGCTGGATCCCGCGGAGTAAACCTGACAGAATAACGCGCCCACGAACGTTGCTCTGCCCGGTCCAGTTGTTGCAATATGGCCACCATGGAGGATGTTCTGCAGGCTCTGCTTTTAGTACAGCAGGAGCTGGCCTCCTCTAAAGCAGAGGCCGCATCACTCAGAGAAAAAGTAGATAAGCTGTCTAGGAATCCCTTTTCTACATCGGTACCTCAGGTACAAGTAACGGTTCCCCCCCCTATCCCTCTAGCTAGTCCGGAGAGGTATTCCGGGGATCCATCCAAAACTCAGGCGTTCATAACGCAAGTCATGTTGCACTTTTCGTGTAAACCTGCCTCGTTCCCTAACAACCATTCTAGGGTGGCTTTTGCGATTTCGTTCCTGACAGGGGATGCAGCCAATTGGGCTGTACCTTTGGTACGGAATGACGACCCAATGCTCTCAGATTGGGCAACTTTTCGAACTGAATTCGAGAAGGTGTTTGATCGAAGGGCAACCACCTTCAGCGCAGATAGAGAACTCCTGGAACTAAGGCAGGGGCGGTCGGATTTGATAACGTACCTTACCAAATTCAACCGACTGGTGTCTGAAACTTTGTGGCCGGAGGAAAAAAGGATGTCCTTATTCTACCAGGGTTTGAGGGATGGTCTTAAAGACGTCATTGCTCAGATAGATCCCCAACCAACCACTTGTGTAGATATGGTAAATTTGACTCTGAGATTGGATGGTAGAATGACAGACAGAGGAGGGGATAGGAGACGATGGGACAGGGCCCCCCCGTTCGGAATGGAGTCCACGTAGGCCTTTGCCTTCTGCAGATGCACAACCTGAACCGATGGAAATCGGTGCAGTTCGGTCCCCACTAACCAGGGAAGAAAAAGAGAGTCGTCGTGTTGCAGGTCTTTGCCTGTACTGCGGCAAAAAGGGACATTATGTAAGGAACTGTCCTTCCAAATCCAGAAACACTGGGTCATGGTCTCGTAATAAAAGTGTAGCCATAGCAGCGGGCAACGCTCTAGAAGAAGCTGGTGCTCAGGGAGAGAGAGACCAGAAGGAACCTCAGCCCTGGAAGGTGCCATCGTTAACGGTGTTAACTCTACGTGAATCTGAATCCCACATACTGCTGCCCATGAGGCTGGAGTGTCAGTTGCAGGTATACAATGTCACGGTTATGATAGACTCGGGGGCCACAGGGAATTTCATCAATAGTGGGCTTGTGACCTCTTTGTCTATAGACAGGGTACCCAGAGACACCCCTGAGGAAGTATTGGCGGTTGATGGAAAACCACTAATATCTGGCCTCATAACGGAACAAACTGAGAGGGTAACACTTTCTGTTGCTGTAACTGATGGCAGGCATAGGGAAGAACTGGTGCTTAACATCATCGAAGCCCCTCAATACGAGATAATTCTCGGTATGCCTTGGCTCAGTCATCATAATCCCTCAATCGACTGGAAGGAGAAGTCGATTCGTTTCTTGTCTGAGGAATGCAAAAATCATATGGAAGAGGGCGTCGGGTTCTCTCCGTCTGTTCTTCCTTTGGTGGTCGCAACAGCAGCTGAGAAAGACGTGTGTCTACCCCTGGAATATAGGGCTTACAGGGATGTCTTCAGCGAAAGTCAGGCTGAGAATCTCCCTCCACATAGGCCATATGATTGTAGGATTGATCTAGTGAAGGGAGCCACCATACCATCCTGTAGGGTTTATGCATTGTCCGACCCTGAGACTACTCATCTGAAGGAGTACTTGGACCATTATGTGGACATCAGCTTCATACGCCCATCCAGGTGCCCTGCTGCCTCGCCCCTCTTTTTCATCAAAAAAGCCAACGGAGATTTAAGGGCCTGTGTGGATTATCGTATGCTTAACAAAAACACCATCAGAAATCGATACCCACTGCCACTTATCTCTGTTTTGCTGGACCAAGTACGGTATGCCAAGGTTTTTACCAGATTGGACCTAAGGGGGGCATATCACTTGGTCCGTGTTCGCGAGGGGGACGAATGGAAAACCGCCTTCAAAACGAGATACGGCTTGTATGAATACACTGTGATGCCGTTCGGGCTGTGTAACGCCCCAGCGGCATTTCAATACTTTTTGAATGATGTTTTGAAGGATGTGGTGGATATCAGTGCTGTGGTATACATTGACGATATCCTGATTTACTCGGAAAACGTCAAGGACCATACACAACACGTAATTGAGGTACTCCAAAGATTGAGAGAAAACTATTTGTTCTGCAAGTTGAGCAAGTGCGAATTCAGTGTGGACAAGGTTGAGTTCTTAGGAGTCATGCTAAGTCACGAGGGACTGCAAATGTCCGATAGAAAGGTACAGGCGGTACAGGAGTGGTCTACCCCTACCTGTGTGAAGGACGTGCAAAGATTTTTAGGCTTCGCCAACTATTACCGCCGATTTATTGCGCGGTTCTCCCAAGTAGCAGTCCCCTTGACGAGATTGTTGCGTAAAGGTGTGCAGTTTGCGTGGTCACCCGAAGCCACAGCGGCATTCCAGTATCTAAAAGAGGCTTTCACGACGGCTCCCATTCTGGCACATCCTAGACCGGAACATCCTTACGTTGTTGAAGCGGATGCTTCCGACGAAGCTATAGGAGCCGTACTGTCTCAAAGGGATAAGGACACCGGTCAGCTCCACCCCGTGGCGGATCTGTCCAAAAAACTAAGCCCTCCTGAACAAAACTATACCATCTCCGAGAAGGAACTGCTAGCCATTAAACGAGCATTTCAGGAATGGAGGCAATACCTTTGGGGGGCCAGATCCCCTGTCACCGTCTATACAGACCATCGCAACCTTCAGTATATGAAGACCGCAAAGCACCTCACGCAAAGACAGATGAGGTGGATGCTCTTCTTTGCGGAATACGATTTCACCATTACCTTTAGACCAGGGACAGACAACCTGAAAGCCGATTCCCTATCCCGACGAGACCAGTCGGAGGAGAAGGACAAAGGAGACGCTAAAGCGTCAATAGTCAGTCCCGAGAAGGTGATTTGCGCAATACAGGCCAATACCTTTTTGGACCTTGTCCGACAAGCCAAGAATCATGATGCCTGGGTCAGTTGGGCCACATATGGGGGGAATCGCACTTTGGTGAATGGGTTGCCTTTTCAAGACAACAGATTGTTTCTTCCCTCTCTAGCATTGCGAAAAAAGGCCTTCATGTGGTGTCATGAGTCCCCTTTGGCAGGACATCAGGGGGTGCAAAAAACCATGCGGCTCATGAAACGGCATTTCTGGTGGGACTCAGTTAACACCGATGTCCCTGTATGGATTGGGCAATGTGAGACATGCGCCAGGGCTAAAAACACAACCGGACAGAAAAAAGGGTTGTTGATGCCGTTGCCTTCCCCTAGGAAACCTTGGCAGACCATAAGTCTGGATTTCGTCACAGGACTCCCTCTTGATCAGGGCAAATCGGCTGTGTTGGTGGTCATTGACAGCCTCACTAAGTTAGGCCACTTTATACCATGTGTCAACTTGCCAACTGCTGGTCAGACGGCTCAATTGTTGCTAACCAACGTCATACGATTACATGGAGTCCCAGAGGTTATAGTGTCTGACAGGGGCCCCCAGTTCATTGCGAGGTTCTGGAAGGCGTGGTGTCAGGCATTGCATATACAGTCTTCCCTCTCGACCAGTTTCCATCCACAGACGGACGGGCAAACAGAACGGTTAAACCAAACATTGAAAAAATATCTGCGGTGTTTTGCTGAGGATGCCCAGGAGTCTTGGGTTTCCCTGTTATGGATGGCCGAAATGGCCTATAATAACGGATGGCACTGTTCTGTGGGGATCTCACCTTTCCATGCTACCTATGGGTTTGATGCACGCATCCTTCCTGTGCACATCCCGGAGGAAGTGTCTCGACAGCCTACGGTCTTAGGACAAGTACGGAAGCTCCGTGTTCTGCACAAGAGGGTCAGGGCGCATCTGGAAAAGGCTAAAGCAGTGTACAAGAAATGGGAGGATAAACATCGTATGGAGGGCCCCTCGTTCCAGGTTGGTGATAAGGTCTGGTTGTCGACTCGCAACATTCGGTTCAAGTTGCGTAGTGTGTTTCATCCACGATACATTGGGCCTTATACCATTGTGAAACGTATCAACCCTGTTGCTTTCAAATTGAAACTGCCTGGTTCTTTGCGTATTCATCCTGTGTTCCATTGTCACTTGCTAAAACCAGCTCATTCGGCAAGAAGGAAGGCCACACCTCCGGTGCCCGGAGATGCTGGGGCTGAATACGAGGTGTGGTGTATCAAGGACTCCAAACTGTGCAGAGGCGTCCTTTGGTATCTGGTGTCATGGAAGGGCTACTCGGTGGAGGATGATTCCTGGGAGCCTGTGGGGAACATTCATGCACCGGCGGCTGTACGTGCTTTCCATCGTAGATTCCCCCAGCGCCCTGGTCCTAGGAGGCGCTAGGGAAGGGGGGATGTACTGTCAGGTTTCGCAGTTAGATCGCGCCTACCGCACTGGGAAAACTACATTTCCCATGAGCCGGCGGGGTCCCGCAGGAAGCTTAACTCGGGACCCGACGCGCTTCCTGTTGCGCGTTATTCTGGATTCCTTGCTGCCTTCGGCGTGAGAGCGGACGCTCTGCACGCCAGCCATATCGTGACTCCTGTGGGCTCTCACTCCCCTAGGGCTCGTGGGGAGAGCTTCCGCATCCTGTCCAGTCTAGTGACAGACTCGCCGCCCGCAGGTACTGTTGTTCTTTTTCCCCGGCCGCTTCCGCGGTCAGCTGTTTGTTTTCCTGTCTTCGGGGGGCTCGGAGACATGCTGTATTTATAATTGGCAGATCTTTGCACTGCATTTACGGATTGGGCCATTTGGAGGTGGCGGAACACAGTGGCGGTCGAAACCACGTGTTACCGTACACTTTGCAATTTCCTTGGAACTGTGATAGCGGGGCGCTGTAGTGAGGACAACTACGCGTCTCCGTTATATACTGTGTATACATGTGGAAATAAGGATCAGGGCTTGTAGTGAGGAAACTACAGATTCCCCTGGTCTTATTGTCCTGTCATCCAGTGGGTGTATTGTTGACAGAATTCAGTGGTGGTCGCAACTACGTTTTCCTGTTTGGCATTATCCATGCACACACTTTTGGGTTATTATATAGAGAGCGGAGTGTTGTAGTTTTTGCTTCCTACACACTACCGTATCCATATTACTTTGTGTTGGAGCGTCTTTACTTTCTGTGGATACATTTGGACCCCCCTTGTACATTGAGTCCTCTGGCAAATTCTGTGGTATGTTGTGAGTGTTGGGTTAAGTGTCTCAGTAAGGCGTGTGTGTGTATGTTAAGACTGGACGGTGTTCATTTACCATATATCTATGTGTTCCTTAGGCCTTCCTCACAGATTATGGCAGAAGGATTGTAGATGTTTTCTAACCAAGGTCGGGTTTTCTTTCTGCCCAGGTACTTATCTATTTTCATGCTGTATTAGTGAGACTATATGAGAGTAGTACTGCATGCTAGTAAGCACTTGACTGAAATCTGTCTTGTCTTCTGTTACAGGCGTCCTTTCCCTGCTGACCCTACCTTTACCCATCCCACATTTTTTATTTTAGTTTGTTATTTTTCTCCCTCGCCTAATGGCTCGAACACCCTGTGTTTATACTTCAGGGTGTTGGTGACATTTGGAGGTGGAACCATATTTGCATCGGCTGGATCCCGCGGAGTAAACCTGACAGACATGGCTAATGAAAGCTATGAGCAAGGGATTCTGCCTGAGGACCAACGCCTGGCATCCATAGTGGTACTCCGAAAGCAGGGGAAGCCTGCTGAGAACTGCAGTTCTTACAGGCGTATATCGTTAATAAACATTGAGGCTAAGATCCTAGCGAAAGTACTGGCCTCGCAATTGGTTGGGGTCATTTCCTCCCTGGGTCCCCCAAACCAATCTGGCTTTATGCCAGGGAGAAACACAGCATTTAACATTTGACGCCTTCACAACGTACTTGTGCAGAGAGAATACATGGAGGAAGATGCAGTAGTGTTGTCCTTGGATGACTCTATGGCTTTTGATTCTATTGAGTGGCCATATCTGTTTGAAGTCTTGAAAAAGATGGGCTTTGGTCCGAAATTTTTGGGATGGGTGCAATTGCTATATACAGAAATAAAGGGCCAAGTGCAATTCAACAACTGTACATCGCGAACGTTCACGCTCAAAAGGGGCACTCAGCAGGGGTGCCCTCTATCACCGCTGATATTTGCCCTTATGTTGGAAACTGCTGGCTGTGTGGGTGCGGAGGGATGTAATAGTAAGAGTCTTGAAATGGGCAGAGGACCTTGATGACCGTATATCACTCTATGCGGACGATATCCTGTTGTACCTTGCCTCTCCCTATAAATCTATTCATGGGATGTTAAACATCTTTACAAATTTTTGCAAATATTCTGGATACGCCATTAATTGGAGTAAGGGGGTGTTGTTTATCCT
Organism: Lissotriton vulgaris; assembly: GCF_964263255.1. Lineage (NCBI taxonomy): Eukaryota > Metazoa > Chordata > Amphibia > Caudata > Salamandridae > Lissotriton > Lissotriton vulgaris. Next base: position 25,734 of record NW_028252796.1, on the reverse strand, counting down.
CCGGGGTCCAGTCCCACTACTTCCCAAAGGGTGCAGTGTGGAAATAGCCGCAGACGGATTCTGATATCTGGGAATATATATTATCTCAAATCCCACTCTTTTTTATGAACACAATCTGGCACCACCCTTGGCCAGGTTGCGAGCGTACATAAAACACTTGAGATCCCTACCTCTTGCATTAGTTGGCCGAGCGGCTCTTTTTAAAATGTTGGCTCTCCCTCGCTTTCTGTACGTCCTGCAAAATTGCTCGCATTGGGTTCCGGACGCATACTTCTCGGGAGTAGAGAGTGAAATCCGAACGCTGCTATGGAACGGGGGAGCCCCCGTATAGCAATAAAAAAGTTGACAAGGGGGTGGTATGATGGGGGTATTGCCCTCCCGGACCTTCGACTGTATTATTGGGCATCGCAATTAGTAGTAATAAACCACTGGATATATCACTTCCCGGTAGACCCGGCTTATTTATTGGACAGATATCAAACGGGACGATCGGGATACTTGGGGGCACTATACTCCAAAGCTAGTAGAAAAATATATTTTGGGCTCACCTCACACACGGTCAAAATATAGCATCAGGCGAACTCCCGACAGGGTTGGTCAAATATAATAACAAAAGCCACACCCCTATGGTATACCCAGAGACTGGGACTCCTATGTCACCAACCTGGCTTCGATAAGGGGGATATAATATGGATTTCCACAGTCGGGAATTTAATTTAAAAAGGGTAAGTCCTTGGGTTTGCAGAACTGAGGGAAAAATACGACACGACCCAAAGGGAAATCTTCAGATATCTACAAGTTAGGCATGCCCTCACCACGATCCTAACAGATCTCACCGACATACCAGAATCTTAGAGGATAGACTGTGGATGGGCCACTCCATTCCAAAGCCATAGCACTAACCTGTAGAAAGCTCTGCGATAATCCACTGGACACATTCTAAAAACTTAGAGAGCAATGGTAGGGAGACATGGGGCCCATTGATGATGAAGGCTGGCAATCGGCATTAATGTCCCCCAAAGAAGCAGCAATGAACTCCAGATTCAGATTGATACAACTCCGAAATCTACATAGATCCTACATGATGGGAACTACCTTGGTAAACAAGCATTTACAATGCAATGGTTTCGCCTTTGTTAAAGTTTGTGCTTTTGGTATTGCTTTTGACAAATGGTCTTTTCTAACTTCTTTGAATTATGTGTAAAACGTTGATGTGTTTTACTTTACACAGAAATATGGAGTGCCTCTCTGGAAAACACCCTCTCTGCACACGCCCTCTTTACACATGCCTTCTCTTCACTTGCCCTCTCTACACACGGCCCTGTGCAGAGAGATCATATGGAGAGAGGCATGTGCAGAGAGGCCGTGTGTTGAGAGGCTGTGTGCAGTGATAGCGCATGTTGAGAAGGCATATGCAAAGAAGAGTGGGGAGGATACAGAGGTAGAGTAGGAATGCGAAAATGCAAGGAGGAGTGGGAGGTCAGAAAATAGTGGGAGAGCAAGAGAGAGGACAGAAGGGAAAGGGAGGGCATGTAGGAGGGCAGGAGTAAGAAGGAAGAAGGAAGAGAGGTCAAAAGGAAGAGAGGGCAGGAGAGAGAGGGAAGGCAAGAAGGAAAATAGGCAGAAGGGAGAGGGAGGGCAAGAAGGAGTGGGAGGACAGGAGGGAAGGTAGGAGTGTGTGAGAGAGGGCAGAAAGGAGAGGGCGGCAGGTAGGAGAGGGAGGGCGGGAAGGAGAAGGAGGGCTAGAGGAGGAGAGGACTTATAAATAAATGGCATTGTTATTTACATTGCCAACAGCTCTCACAGCCCACACAGCTCTCTCAGCCCACACAGCTCTCACAGCCCTCACAGCTCTCACAGCCCACACAGCTCTCACAGCCCACACAGCTCTCACAGCCCACACAGCTCTCACAGCCCACACAGCTCTCACAGCCCACACAGCTCTCACAGCCCACACAGCTCTCACAGCCCACACAGCTCTCACAGCCCACACAGCTCTCACAGCCCACACAGCTCTCACAGCCCACACAGCTCTCACAGCCCACACAGCTCTCACAGCCATCCGCCCACACAGCTGTCACAGCACAGCAGTTGCTCTCAGTGCAAGTGTGCACTGAAGCAGGTACTGTAGTAGAATTGGCCTATACCATGTACTGCACTGTGACATTTACACAGCACTTCATCCCCGGGCTGTGGAGCGCTCTGGTTTGCACGGAGATCCTAGGTGCAAAGGTTTAAGATGGCGTGGGTTCGAGCGTGACCAGTGCCTGTGATGCTGGGTGACGCGTGTGAGGTCTGGAGATGGGGACTCTGCGCAAGCGCAGATCGGCCCTCTTACGTGGCTGGTTATAATATACTACTTTGCACAAGCGCAGACATGCCCTGCCTCTTACATGGCTGCGCAGCCAAGTTTTAATGTGCTCCATTTTTTTTTGCTGTTTGCAAAGTCCTCTTATTCCTGCTGGCACAGAGTGGTGCATCTTCGGCGTTTCACCCTGTGCGAGATTTGTTGAAGGAAGGAACAGATAGGAGAGGGGCTGCTCCATGACACTGTGGTTTCCTTGACAGTGGTTGCTCACTTTTTTTTGCTGGGGGAACGAACAGACAGGCTGACATTGCAGCACGCACACAGAAAGACGGACCTTAGACACTGCAGGCACACAGACAGACAGAGACTGCAGGCACACAGATAGACGGACACTGGAGGCACACAGACAGACAGACGGACCCCGGACACTGCAGACACACAGACAGGCTGACATTGCACGCACACAGACAGACGGACACTGCAGGCACACACACAGACAGACGGACCACGGACACTGCAGGCAGGCAGGCAGCCGATCACCGCAGGCACACAGATAGACGGACATTGCAATCAGACAGATGGACACTGCAGGCGCACAGACAGCGGGACACTACAGGCACACAGACAGATGGACACTACAGGCACACAGACAGACGGACACTACAGGCACACAGACAGACGGACACTACAGGCACACAGACAGACGGACACTACAGGCACACAGACAGACGGACACTACAGGCACACAGACAGACGGACACTACAGGCACACAGACAGATGGACACTACAGGCACACAGACAGACGGACACTACAGGCACACAGACAGATGGACACTACAGGCACACAGACAGATGGACACTACAGGCACACAGACAGGCACCGTATCCTGGCCGGTTGACATTGTAAACCTAGACACAAGGGTTGTTTCTTATTCCTGCTGGCACGGAGTGTCGCATCTTCGGCGTTTCACCCGGTGCGAGATTTGTTGAAGGAAGGAACAGATAGGAGAGGGGCTGCTCCATGACACTGTAGTTGCCTTGACAGTAGGTGCTCACTTTTTTTTGCTGGGGGAACGAACAGACAGGCTGACATTGCAGCACACACACAGAAAGACGGACATTAGACACTGCAGGCACACAGACAGACAGAGACTGCAGGCACACAGACAGACGGACCTCGGACACTGCACGCACACAGACAGACGGACACTGCAGGCACACACACAGACAGACAGACGGACCACAGACACTGCAGGCAGGCAGACAGCCGATCACCGCAGGCACACAGACAGACGGACATTGCAATCTCACGATATGATTTGCATTGAATGCCCTTAGAAATCCAAGTTACTCTATACTGCTAATGCGCACCTGCAAAGCATTTCTATTCCAAATGACAAGGCTGCCAAAAATAGTAGATATAAAAAAAGCTAACTAAGAGTTTGCGCCCAATATTGCATAAAAAGGCAAGGCTAATCTACTTTAACCTGACATAATCGACGTGATGATGACTTTTACCAGTAATACTGAAGTAACACTCAATGAAATGAATGAAGTTACAACAACTCACTATGGAAATAGGCGAGTTTAAAAAAAAAAAAAAGTAGATGCATGCCTCATGAGCTGCACTCGTCGACGAAAAAGTCTACTTAAATTAAAACGACTGCTCTTTCTGCTGCAACACTTCCAAGGTGCTCCAAGATGTATGTATGTCAAGCTTTGCATGCAGCCTGTACAAAAGTCCCTGCAGGTTTCAGATACAAAAGGCAGTGAGCGGGCTAGGGTGCTAGTATTATCTCTACCTAGTGGTGAGTGCAGAGTGGTGAGTGCAGAGTGGTGAGTGCAGAGGGGTGAGTGCAGAGTGGTGAGTGGTGCAGAGTGGTGAGTGGTGCAGAGTGGTGAGTGGTGCAGAGTGGTGAGGGGTGCAGAGTGGTGAGTGGTGCAGAGTGGTGAGTGGTGCAGAGTGGTGAGTGCAGAGTGGTGAGTGGTGAGGGTGAGTGCAGAGTGGTGAGGGTGAGTGCAGAGTGGTGAGGGTGAGTGCAGAGTGGTGAGTGGTGAGTGGTGAGTGCAGAGTGGTGAGTGCAGAGTAGTGAGTGGTGAGTGCAGAGTGGTGAGTGCAGAGTGGTGAGTGCAGAGTGGTGAGTGCAGAGTGGTGAGTGCAGAGTGGTGAGTGCAGAGTGGTGAGTGCAGAGTGGTGAGTGCAGAGTGGTGAGTGCAGAGTGGTGGTGAGTGCAGAGTGGTGAGTGCAGAGTGGTGAGTGCAGAGTGGTGAGTGCAGAGTGGTGAGTGCAGAGTGGTGAGTGCAGAGTGGTGAGTGCAGAGTGGTGAGTGCAGAGTGGTGGTGAGGGCAGAGTGGTGGTGAGGGCAAAGTGGTGAGTGCAGAGTGGTGGTGAGGGCAGAGTGGTGAGGGCAAAGTGGTGAGTGCAGAGTGGTGAGTGCAGAGTGGTGAGTGCAGAGTGGTGAGTGCAGAGTGGTGAGTGCAGAGTGGTGGTGAGTGCAGAGTGGTGAGTGCAGAGTGGTGAGTGCAGAGTGGTGAGTGCAGAGTGGTGAGTGCAGAGTGGTGAGTGCAGAGTGGTGGTGAGGGCAGAGTGGTGGTGAGGGCAGAGTGGTGGTGAGGGCAGAGTGGTGAGGGCAAAGTGGTGAGTGCAGAGTGGTGGTGAGGGCAGAGTGGTGAGGGCAAAGTGGTGAGGGCAGAGTGGTGGTGAGTGCAGAGTGGTGAGGGCTGAGTGCAGAGTGGTGAGTGCAGAGTGGTGAGTGCAGAGTGGTGAGGGCAGAGTGGTGAGGGCAGAGTGGTGAGGGCAGAGTGGTGAGGGCAGAGTGGTGAGGGCAGAGTGGTGAGGGCAGAGTGGTGAGTGCAGAGTGGTGAGGGCAGAGTGGTGAGGGCAGAGTGGTGAGGGCAGAGTGGTGAGTGCAGAGTGGTGGTGAGGGCAGAGTGGTGAGGGCAGAGTGGTGAGGGCAGAGTGGTGAGGGCAGAGTGGTGAGGGCAGAGTGGTGAGTGCAGAGTGGTGAGTGCAGAGTGGTGGTGAGTGCAGAGTGGTGGTGAGGGCAGAGTGGTGAGGGCAGAGTGGTGAGGGCAGAGTGGTGAGGGCAGAGTGGTGAGGGCAGAGTGGTGGTGAGTGCAGAGTGGTGGTGAGTGCAGAGTGGTGGTGAGTGCAGGGTGGTGAGTGCAGGGTGGTGGTGAGTGCAGGGTGGTGGTGAGTGCAGGGTGGTGGTGAGTGCAAAGTGGTGAGGGCAGAGTGGTGAGGGCAGAGTGGTGAGGGCAGAGTGGTGAGGGCAGAGTGGTGAGGGCAGAGTGGTGAGGGCAGAGTGGTGAGGGCAGAGTGGTGAGTGGTGAGTGCAGAGTGGTGAGTGCAGAGTGGTGAGTGGTGAGTGCAGAGTGGTGAGTGCAGAGTGGTGAGTGCAGAGTGGTGAGTGCAGAGTGGTGAGTGCAGAGTGGTGAGTGCAGAGTGGTGAGTGCAGAGTGGTGAGTGCAGAGTGGTGAGGGCAGAGTGGTGAGGGCAGAGTGGTGAGGGCAGAGTGGTGGTGAGTGCAGAGTGGTGGTGAGTGCAGAGTGGTGGTGAGTGCAGAGTGGTGGTGAGTGCAGAGTGGTGGTGAGTGCAGAGTGGTGGTGAGTGCAGAGTGGTGGTGAGTGCAGAGTGGTGAGTGCAGAGTGGTGAGTGCAGAGTGGTGAGTGCAGAGTGGTGAGTGCAGAGTGGTGAGTGCAGAGTGGTGAGTGCAGAGTGGTGAGGGCAGAGTGGTGAGGGCAGAGTGGTGAGGGCAGAGTGGTGAGGGCAGAGTGGTGAGGGCAGAGTGGTGGTGAGTGCAGAGTGGTGGTGAGTGCAGAGTGGTGGTGAGTGCAGAGTGGTGGTGAGTGCAGAGTGGTGGTGAGGGCAGAGTGGTGAGGGCAGAGTGGTGAGGGCAGAGTGGTGAGTGCAGAGTGGTGGTGAGTGCAGAGTGGTGGTGAGTGCAGAGTGGTGGTGAGGGCAGAGTGGTGGTGAGGGCAGAGTGGTGAGGGCAGAGTGGTGAGGGCAGAGTGGTGAGGGCAGAGTGGTGAGTGCAGAGTGGTGGTGAGTGCAGAGTGGTGGTGAGTGCAGAGTGGTGGTGAGTGCAGAGTGGTGAGTGCAGAGTTTTATTTTTGATTTAAAGAAAAAAAATGTCATGAGCAATGCCAATAGCTCTACCTTTAATGATGCCGAGACCATTGCATTGCAAATGCTTGTTTTTTTTTTATAACTAACGGCTTGCTGCAAAACAGTAGGTAACCAACGTTTGCGCAACCTGTATATCAAGATCCTCACGCGATATATTCTCACTCGGCTGTTCAAAACTGCCCATGCTTGCTTTTAGACGCATCGCTTTCTTGCTTGCTAAATTAACGTATTTAGGCCCAAAGAAAGCATTGACTGGTTTAACCCCTTTGAAATGGCCGGCGTTCCAAAACATAAACCACTGGAGCACTTGTAGTGACGTGCGACAGTTTGCTACTATTCTGCCGTTCTCTGCCATGGCTCTGGGTTGGCGGAGGTCAGTAGCAGTGACATTGGTTGGATCGGTTGTTCAGATTCATTAGCATAACATAATCGAACATATGTACTTTAAAAAGCACGTTCACCTCGATGCTGAATAACAGCTGTTTCTTGTTACCCCCAACTCGTACTCATTTTATCGACCCCAGATGAATGAGAGGCTGGGTGGGCCCGCCGGGATTTGAACCTGTGACCATGAGGTCTAACACAGGCCCCGGCGATGGGTGCAGAAATCCACTGAGCCACCAGACGAGGCCTCTACAAATGGGACGCTTGGAAACAGAGGGCAAGGAAAGTATTCCGTTACTGCACCCACTGCGTGGACTCCCGCATGTGTTTTACACCCGCTGGACTCCAAGGCTCTTTGGAATGCTAGAACTACAAGTTCTCAAACATCTTTAACAGTGAAAGAAAAACACTTTAACTCGGTGACTACCTCCCACGCAATTTCTAGCAACCAAGAATAGTTCCAGGCAGCACTTCAAATGTTTATTTCCCTTCGTTCTGTAGCACAATGCATCACTGCTCTAGCTTTGATAATTCCACAGTAAGGCATTCAAATAACCCGGCTACACAGGTGTGCTAACCCCTTGCTCCACCTTGAACCTGCGGTGATGTGACTAAGCCTATTAGCGTGGCTTTTGAACGTGATCCTCTGTGTTGGGACTTTTAATTTCAGATCGTTCCTGACCTTTCATCACACTATGGCCACCGGGCATTTTCGAACTCGATATTCTTGAGTTAGAGCACCATTGCTAATGGGGCCACCAGAGGGCAGCCTTGCCTCTCTGCTCGCTTTTGACAGCATCTTAAATATGCATTTTTGTACTCTCTCCGGGCCTTAGTCGGTACGCTATATTCCTTTTATGCCCCTTCCCTAGAATGTGTTGGGCTGGGGTTCCGTAAGCCCCGGTACCTGCCTGTGCTCACTCTACCCCGAAATGCGCTTACAGGATCCATTCCCCGATATGTGCCACTACCCTGGTAGTTCGGCCTAATCTGTAGCGCTTGTAAGTCGCTCCCGTTATTTCATCTTGTGTGATTTGGTTCCTTATTATTTATTTATTTAAGCCAAACCAGTTCCGCACGCGCTGCATCTATTCCCGACGGGGTGAATATTGCCGCACTAAGTTATTTATTTATGTGTTTTTGCTGCACCGCGCGCGCAAGGGGGCAGGGCCACGGGTGCAGTTGGTAGTAAAAGAGAAGAGACCCGGTGTGGATCTCGGGTGCCTGAAGCCAATTGGTAACGCTACTAGCTACGCTCCTTTCCCGACAAAACGAAGTGCGGGTATCTTTTAACTTCTTCTCACTTGTGCGTGTTTCCGCCTTGTTGCCCTTACGCCCAAAACAGGGTTGTTAGCAAACGTACTTCAAAACCTTTGGTGCAAATTAATCGTCTACTGCCGTTTGCCCCGTACCATCGCCCGCGGTCCCTCGCCCTCAAAATACCGTCTGTAAATAGTTCAGAAGGCCACTTCGAGGCCAATGCTTAGACCGTGCCTGTTGCTTTATCACTAAGCAAGCCAAGAGTCTTTTAACCTCCTCATCGTACTCACCATGTACCACACCAAGCTCGTACTATACTTTTTCCGCTTGTGCGCAGTTTGCGGCCCCCCGAGGCCTGGCCCAAGCGCTGTAACATCGTGCATTAAGAAAAAGGTATTCACAGCTTAAACCGCGCTCCTAAACATTTTGACAACATTGCAGAGGGAAATTTGAGCCCCGGCCTCTGTGTACTCTCCATCCCTACATTTTTGAATTGTCTCAGGGAATTATCCCGCTATCACCATAGGGGCAGTGCGCGACCCGCCTGGATCTCTCTCTGTTTTCACTCGATCGCATGCTGCCCTCGTTATGGCCCCCGTTCTGCCCGCACCAGTCTCTACCTTCTGTGCCTGCTCCGGGCCCTTGCTCACCTCGACCTCGCCTATGTCGCCGTCCAACACCTGCCCGGCAACGTCCTCCGCTTCTTCCGGGGCTCCCTCCAGGCAGGCCACGGGAGCCCCGCGTGGGCCGCCATACTTGTTGTGGGCCGCCGTCTTCCTTCTTCCCCTGGGCGGCGGGGGGGCGGGCACTTCCGGCCGGCCGCGCTAGGATTGGCCGGCCGGCCAGTCACGGGGCGGGAAACGGGAAGAAGAGACGCAGTAGTGCCGGCAATGCCGGACCAGACACGGGGGCGTTCCCGGCGTCCCGTGACGTCGGCAAAAGCCAAAGAATGTCGGGAACGCCCCCGTGTCTGGTCCGGCATTGACGGACAGGCCCCTCGTCCAATGGCAAGGCTCCGTTTACGGAGCCAGCCAATCAAGGACGAGGGCCGAACCAAGCCACACTATGCAACTCAACAGGATTTCGCCTGCGCCGAAAAGATGCGCAGAGCGCATCCTTCGGCGAGGCGAAACCTAAAAAGGGGACAGATCAGACGCGCTTTGCCTTAAAGGCTGCCAACAACTGGCTACCTTTTATCATATGATTTGGGAGTGCCCTGAGTTAAGGCAAAACTTGGAGGGGGCAACGACTCATATCCAGAGTGCCCTTTGGAAAGAAATACTTCTTACACCGCAATTTGGTCTCCTTAATATTTGGGCTCCAACTGACCTTACAAAGGTGGAGCAATAAATGGGCACACTAGGTTACACCCTGGTTAAGCGAGAAATTGCGAGAGGTTGGGGGGGCGACGGAAACACCTTCTCCCCGAATGTGGATGAAAGAATTTGATAGGTGCATGATTGCAGAGACGGAAGCCTTTAAGTCGCGTGGGTGTCCAAAGAAATGGGAGGAAATGGGGTAAATGGAATGTGTACTGGGGAAATCTATGTATCTCCCCATCGGTGGAACTGGAAATGCACCATAACAGAGAAAGAGATATGGAAACACTGTGATTGTGATTGCTTTCTCTAAGGTAACTGTAATGAGAGATGTGATAATATTTGGAAGATTATATGGAACATGTATGTGATTTTATTATTGAAACTAATAAAAAGATGTATAAAAAAAAAGTTCCCAAAACTGTCCCGGTCCCACCCCCGAAACATAATGTCTCCTATGATCTTGCAGTTCCCTTATGTTTTAGAGCTGAAATGCTTCAGCTGCAGGGTAAGGCAGGGAGTCTCCTGCGCTATGACCCTTAGAGATGGGCAGACAGCTGAACATGCCTTCATGCAAGGGTGCCTGCTGCTTGAAAGAAATGTAAATGTGCACGACTGCTCAACCTGCAAATGTAAAGGGTGCTAGGAAGCCCGGGCGATAAACTCCTCTCCGCTTGTGGAGGTTGTGGAATTCGGGCACTCTGTAATCTGCGGAAGAACATGGAATTCCTGAATTCCACCATTCTGGTGTGCAGTGGACATTTCTTTTCCATTTGCGCTCGAGTTTTCTTTTGGCGCTCAACTGTGAGTTCCAAGACTTCCAGGCTGCCTGCAAGCACACGCAAGAATTCTCACACCACTAGCAAGCGCCCTCGAGTTTTTGTGCTCACTCAGATGGCTACTGGCCTCTACGGCACAAATCTAGCATTCTTAGCGCCAAACACAAACGGAGCGGTCGAACAGCTTTTCTGTTTGAGAATGCAGCTGAGAGGCATCTGCAGTGGATTTCATTACAAGAACGGAGGCTACATTATGCATTGTTCCTTTAATGCAGTCCAAGCAGCAGCTTACATCACAATATTAAAAGGTTCCAGAATAGAACAATAGCAACACATGAAAGGCATGAGCCATCAATAATCTGCCTCTTTTAAATGCGGCTCCAAGCAGATAAATTAATTTCCTTCATTGCTATTATTCATTTTTATCTCTATTTTGAAGTTCTCTAGTGTGTGGCTTAACCCCACCCCCTCTTCCTACTGCCTCTATACCGATCTTCAATTTACAGAGATCTCCCTACACCCCCTTGCCTCGTCCCATCCTTGCGTGACTGACCAGATTAACCTGCCTTTTCTTTCAACTTATGTACTATTGCTAATGTTTAAATATATTTAAAGATTTAATCGAACCTTAATATTTTTTCTTTTGTGTAAACGATTATTCTTCAATTTCATCCTTGTTCTACTTCCCCATGCCATAATGAGCTTACCTAATGCTTATTTAATTCCAGTTTTTCACCTCTTTCCACCGATGCAGGCTGCGCACTCCAACGCGGCTCTGCATCGCTACCTTTTATTATTTCGAATTTCATCCGCGAGTTGTTATTGTTTTCACAAACGTATTCATTAAAAAAATTGGGTTTTAGCAGGAAATCCTCATTTAACTGGCCTTTTCAACATTATATAACAAAATTAATTATAATAAGAGAGGAATTATTCTCTTGACATTCCTTCATCTATAAACCTTGTTTCTATTATTAAGGGAAATCTTCCCTAATTATCTTTCATTAAAGGGCTTTACCACTTTTTACAAGTTAACATTTCCTGTATACTATGTCTGACTCTGACTCAGATAAGGCTTCTGTCCCTACTCCTAACATAGATAACGAAGCCCTGCAAAAAATCCTTCATAAGAAATTGAGGTCCAGCATGTTTGAGACCTTATGTCAGCTCATCTCCTCTAAAATGTCACTTCCTGTGAGGACTAAATCTCAGAAATTCCAAACCTCTACTCTGTCAAGATCACTGAATTAAGGGGTAAAAGACTTAATAAAAGTAAAAACATTGATACGAGCAATATAGGAGGTCCAAGCACCTCATCAATTCAGGGAGGTCTTAGCACCTCAACATCTAATGGAGGTCCTCGCACCTCAAACTCCCAAGATATCCCTAGCGGCACAACTTATCTGGGTGTCCTTAGCAGCACAACTTATCTGGGTGTCCTTAGCAGCACAATTTATCTGGGTGTCCTTAGCGGCACAACTTATCTGGGTGTCCTTAGTGGCACAAAACATCTGGGTGTCCCTAGCGGCACAAAATATCATAATGCTCTTTATAACATGGGAGATAACAAATCTAATGATATATAATCTTCAGACACACCTGATAAGTATGTCCTTGATCTTGATGAAGATGATCAAGAATTTTAATATCCATAAGAGGAACTCCCATCATCCTCTAAGGACATTATCATTGACCTCTTAGGGTAAGAAATGTTTTCCCCATTAAATCTGAAACACCCAAGAAGTTCTGAGTGGGTCCCTCAGGACCACGTCACAAAATTCATTAAAAAATGGATAAGAAACCTCTTAGAAAGGGACACTCGTAACATCCTTAGAGCTGAATGCTCTAGACCTTCTACTGAGGATAAAAGCTGAGAGCTGTTGCCTCAGCTCTAAGAATAAGGGGCATTTGTTTAATCATTTACTTAGACAACATTATTAAAATCTCTCAAGAGCCTTCACAACTAGCCAAAGACCTGAAGACTGTGATGGATTTCCTAGAAAGGTTAGGATTCATCATAAACAAAGATAAATCAATTCTGTCCCCTTCCAGATCTCTGGAGTTCCTAGGTTTCACTGTAGACACATTGAAATGTCTTCTTTTACTACCTTCAAAAAAGATTACCAAAATCAGGACCCTGAACTCATTAAATTCCTATTCAAACTTGGACGTGATTCAAGAAAAGGGATGGAAAGATCCCTGAAAGGGTGCCAAGACCGACTTCTCGATGTACTGGGACCATTAGCAAGAATCCTAGATTCCGCAGAAGACAGCCACATCAATGGCACCCCTCTCAACACCAATCTCATCAGGGGATGGAGCCAGAGAGCATTAATTCTACTGGGTAATGCTAACGCTAGCATTGTTACAGAAAGACAAAGAGTTGTTTTGACTAAAATAAATCCAAAACTAACTGGCATGGCAGATAAAGAACACTCGCAAAACCCAAAAGGTTTACTCTTTGGAGAAGACATCAATTAAATGCTTGGGGAAATACGTCTCCACTTTCACCGCCCAGGACTAGGCACAGCAAAATATGCGCAGAGTTTTCAATCCAAACCTTTTATGGTGGGCCAGAAGACGGGTACTCTCTTTCGGCCGCTTCAATCAAAGGCCATTTCCAAGATCCTGCGGTTTCGGAAGAGGGTATCAGCAGTACAACGTAGCTCAATTCTACCCCCAGATAATTAGAGGCCAACGCATCAGAGGATTTAGATCCTGTGGAACCTTCATCTCAAACAACCCTGCAAGTGAGAACTCTCTCCCCTTTCCCTAATCCTTCTTTCTCCCAAAAATTGGTGGCAGACTCAAATACTTCCTTCACAATTGGAGATTGATCACTCAAGATCCTTGGTTCTTAAACACTGTCAATGGGTTTATGATAGATTGGACTCACATACCTTTCCAAACGTCTTTCCCAAGAGACATGCCTCTTTCTCAGAACAACAAAAAATAATAGAGGAGGTGATCTACTCTATGCTTCAGAAAGGAGATATAATAAAGGTCCCATTAGAAACTTTAAGATTTATAAGCACACTCTTTCTAGTAAAAAAGAAAGACAAAGGTTGGAGACCTGTCATAAACTTTAGAGAACTAAAGAAATATTTGGTTTACAGACACTTCAAGATGGAGGGCATCCATCTCTTGAGGGATTTACCTTTAGAGGGAGACTGGCTAGTCAAACTAGACCTAAAAAGGATACTCACTTCACCATTTCTATGGCTGAATCCCACTATCCCTTTCTTCAATTTGTCTAGGAAAAATCACCTTTACGTTTTTCAGGCTGTACCCATGGTGCTTCAACAAGGCCATGAGAGCTGTTGCCTCATCTCTAAGAATAAGGGGCATTTGTTTAATCATTTACTTAGACAACATTATTAAAATGTCTCAAGAGCCTTCACAACTAGCCAAAGACCTGAAGACTGTGATGGATTTCCTAGAAAGGTTAGGATTCATCATAAACAAAGATAAATCAATTCTGTCCCCTTCCAGATCTCTGGAGTTCCTAGGTTTCACAGTAGACACATTGAAATGTCTTCTTTTACTACCTTCAAAAAAGATTACCAAAATCAGGAAGGAAATAAGACATGTCCTGAAACAGCAAGACTTATATCTGAGAGAGCTAGCCAGGCTTCTGGGTCTCCTCTCCTCCTCCATCCAAGTCATCTTTACCGATCTCCTCAACTATCGGGCCCTCCAAAGGGTAAAGGCGAGAGCCCGAAGATCTGGCCTCTGGTACAGAGATCGGATCTGGCTGGATCAAGAAGCCAAATCAGATCTAGCCTGGTGGCTCAAGAACCTAGACGCTTGGAACTGAAAAGCAATCTTTGGTTCAAAACCAGAGTTTGTTTTAGAATCAGATGCGAGCCTTCATGGCTGTGGAGCTTGCCTTCTCAATCAGAACACTGGTGGTATCTGGTCATAAGTGGAGTCACCTCACCACATAAATTATTTAGAACTAACAGCTGGGCTTTACGCCCTCATGAGCGCACCAAATCTGCGGACCTCTCGAATCTAGCAAAGAAACTTTTGATGTTCTGTCTGGAACATAAGATCGCTCTCAAATCGGAATACTCTGCAGACTGGAACTCAATCCAGCAATTGGAAACTGAATGTTTCCATGTTCATTACCCTAAACAAGATCTGGGGCCCTCTAGAGATAGACTTATTTGCGAGTAGACTAACCTTTCAACTGGAGAACAACTTCAGCTGGATGCCCGACCCGGGTGCTCTAGCAGTCAACGCCATACTACAATCTTGGAAAGGAGCCAAGGTGTAGGCATTCCCTCCCTTGGCCATGATTCAGAGAGTTCCCAAGCATTGTTCCCCACCACTCTCAATTAATCAATCATTTGTAAAGCACACAACATACCAGCGAGGGTCTCAAGGCACTAGGGGGGCGCTACTGATTGAACAGTCAGATCTTGAGTATCCTCCTGAAGGTCAGCAGGTCTTGGGTCTTGGAACTAGCTTGCAACCCCCCCTTCTTTATTCCTACCCTAGAGAATCTTCTTGCAGATGTAGACAGAGGAGTTCACCCCCTAATTCAGAACAGGAATTTAACCCTTCTTGCCTGGAGAGTGTCAGGAGATCCAATGAAATCTCAGGACTTTCAGCGACGGCTGCAACTTTCCTCAGAGAGTCTTGGGCCCCAGGCACTCACTACAGATATAACAACATATGGAGAATATGGGTACATTAGTGCCTGGAAAGTAACCTGGATTCCTTGGAAGCACCTATTGTTGCCATGATTAACTTCCTTGTTAAACCATTTGATAAAGGCCTCAGATATAGAACTATCAATTGCTATAGATAGGCTATTTCTGCTGGTCATGTCCTTGTCAATGGAAAACGGTCGGTAAAAATGTCATTGTTTGTAGAGTGATGAAAAGCATTTGTTTAAGATGACCTCCTAAACCTAAATATGAAAGTTTTTGGGATGTCAAACTAATCCTTGATCTTTTCAATTACTGGCCTGTTAATACTCTCCTCGATAAAAAATTAAAAATAAATTAAAAAACTTTCCATTAAGTTGGCTACTTTACTATGTCTAATCTCATGCAGAAAGGTCTTTGATGTCAAAGCCCTGGAGATTACGAATAGATCTTTTAACATGCTCGGAGTCAAATTTGAGATTTATAGAAGAACAAAGACTATGGGCTATATGTATCATAGTTCCGTTTTGCGATTCCTAAATAGCGATTTTTAAGGAATCGCTATTTAGGAATCGCAAAATGGTATGTATGAAGAAATGTGCTTTTTTTTTGCGATTCCTTAATCTTCCTTAATTGCGAATTTGCATTTTGCGAATTCGCAATTAAGGAATAATTTCCAATGCATTCCTATGGGCCAGGAGCCCCATAGGAATGATTTCCAAATAATTCTCAAATTGCGAATTCGCAATTTGCTAATCGCAATTTGAGAATTATTGCAAGGGTGCAGGGGTGTCCCAAGGACACCCTGCTGCACCCCTGTAAATTACATGTGTGTGCATATGGCTCACATACATGCCCAATGGGCATGTATGTGCGTCAAATGCCACCCTCACAAATGCACAATTGTGCATATTAACAAGAAATCGCAAATTACCACCAACTACGAGTTGGTGGTAATTTGCGATTTCTAAACCTGAAATCGCAAGTCTAAAAAGCTTCATGCATAGCATTAAAGGAATCGCAAAAGTGTGATTCCTTAAATGCTTAAGCAAAATAAAGAATCACAATTTTTTGCGATTCCTTATTTTGCTCATTGTTCATACATTCAAAAATCTGTAATAAGGCAGTTTGCGATTCGCTAAGGACGAAATTCAGCGAATTTCGGCCTTAACGAATCGCAAAAGGCTTGATACATATGGCCCTATGTCTGATTCAATATTTTACCCACGTTTTGATTGATGTGCAAAACTTTGCGTTGTGGACTGCATGAGAGAGTATGATCGCAGAATGTTTGCTCTTCCCCCTCAGGATGTTAACCAATTACTTATATCTTTGTTAAACCCTACAAAGGCATGACCTCGACCTCTATTGCTAGATGGGTTAAGACTGCTATGAGTTTAGCAGGTATTGACTTAAAGAAATTTCAAGCTCACTTAGAGGGGTGCTATGGCTAGTAAATCTCTCTGGTCTGGAGGTAAGTTGGACAACATTCTCAAAGCTACTGACTGGCCAAATGCTAGCACCTTTGCATGTCATTATTGCAAGCCTATTGAACATATGTCTGATGTTGTTTTACAAAGCTACCAACATGCATAATGTAGCCTTCGTTCTTGTAATGAAAGGGCAATTCTTATCTTCCTGGGCAATTTTATCTTGAGGCAGGCCATTGCTGAAAAAGTCAGACCAGATGCGAAGAGGTCTAGTGAAGGAATCTCATTCTTTGTCCGCCCAGACTATTGCCACACGGTGGTAGAGAGGAGCTGGAGGCTTAGTCAGTTAATTAAGCCTTTCCAGGACAAAAAAATGCAAGCCTATCTTATAAATCCGGTGCAACTGAAGATAATCAATGAAGGGCGGACACAATATTTTGCATCGGAAGTAAAAGCGCAAGAATATCTGGACTCTGCAGGCAGTTAGTGAATTATTCTGTCCACCCTATAGTATAGCACGGTTGGTAAAGCACGGCGAGCTGATGTAAACTAAATGTAATAAGGGGTATCACGTTTGGAAGTAATTTTTAAGATACTCCTCACTGTTTTCACTGCAAATCATCACTTGCTTAGACTAAGGTCTGAGCGCTTCATGAGGGAGGGTGCAGGGCTCAGGGGAATAAAGGGGGGAGGTGGGAGGAGAGGGTTGTAGGGGAGGAGATGGGGGTTGGGGAGAGGGGTGGGGCCGGGGGATGCTATGTTGGAGGGGAAAAAATGCAAAAAAGAGAATTCTTGACACAAATGTAAATTTAATCCGGCATATGAAACACGACCTATGTATCAAATATGATTAATTCATTCAATTTATTTGGGCTAAAAAGAAGGTAGAATGTAAACAGAAGAATGTCCAAACTTAGGATATGCTCTCTGAAGATCGGGGGTTTAAACAACTGGGAAAAAAAGGGGAGACTTGCTGAATTTGTAAAATCTGAACAGATGGATATTTTGTGCCTACAAGAAACGCATTTACCATGGGGGAAAAAACATTTGTTGAACTTAAGTGGATTTGAGATCCTGTCTTGCTCTTCTCAGACCTCAACAGTAACGGGGGTGGTTATCATAGGAAAGGTTGGCCTAGGTGGGGCAAAACGCTTTAGGGCCGATGCTATGGGCAGATGGGCACTGTGTGAGATGAATATAGGTATTACCATCTGCGGGATATATGGATCAAATCAGAATGACCCGGAGGGTTATGAATGTATGAAAAATGAATTGATTGGGTGGCCTACCCCTATTGTGGTCTGTGGGGATCTGAATATTTCAGCAGATTTTGGGGGGGAAACTCCATATTCTGGTCGTAAGCCAAGGGTTTTCTGTGCTGTCTGCACCATGATGTAATCGCATGGATTAAGTGATGTGTGGGGGAGCAGGGAACCTGGAAATCCGTGGTTTACATACTTCTCCTGTCCATTCCAGAAGTACACTAAACTAGATTATTTTATGGTTTCATCAACGGAACTTAGCAAGACATAGATTCGGAAATTACCCAAAATACTCTCAGACCACAATCCACTAACGTTAATTCTGACCTTCCCAAGGCCAGTTAGGAAGCAAAGGCCATGGACGTTTGATAGAAAGTTAATAGCAGACCATGCCTATGTGGAACATTTTAAGATCTGGTCTCAGGGGTACTTTAACGCAAATAGGTTTAGCGCATCACGAAACACTGTCAGGGATACATACAAAGCAGCATTAAGGGGGTAGACTATCAGGCATGCTGCCCAATCTTGGAAAAGAATACGTTCAGAGAGGGAACATTTAGTTAATAAACTGGTAGAAGCGGAGGAACAACATAGGAGAGAGATATCGCAGGGTAGAGAGGGGACAGAAAGTCAAGCTAAAGTCAGCTCAATAAAAGCGGAAATACATAAACAAATGGCAAAAAAAGCAACCTCTGAATATCAAGCGCAGACAGGTGAACAAGCGGGAAGGGTGCTCACACTCCGCATCAGACATGCTGCCTCCAAAAACCTCATAACCCGTATTGTAGAGCAGGGCCAGGAATATGTTGAACCCTCGGAAATTCTGACTGTTTAAAAAAAATATTATCAAAAACTATATCAGGAGAAGTCAACTCTAGAGATACCACCATGGGAGCTGGGGGAGGCAGGAATTAAACTGGATCGGGGGGCAGGGAAACCCTGGAAAAGGATATCACCATGGATGAATTATTGGGGGCCATACAAAAGCTGGCATTGGGTAAGGCCGCAAGCCCAGACGGCATACCCCTAGAAGTATATAAAAAGGTATTAGAGGACACAGCCTCACTGCTTCTTGACTTATTTAATGGTATAATAAATACAGGCAAAATACCTGAATCATGGAAAAACACAAATATAGTTGTGTTCCACAAGAAAGGGAAGGCAAAAGAAAACCCGGCTCCTACAGGCCCATATCCCTTATAAACACGGATAATAAAATCTATGCAAAACTCCTGGCAAACCGATTGGGGAGGATCATTGGGAGTCTGGTCTTTCCCTGGCAGCATGGTTTCATTCCAGGCCGGGGCACTACGGACCATATAAGGAGAGCAATCACTCTGTTTGATATCCATGCTGCTGTGGAGTGGGGGTGGCAATGATCCTCCTCGATGCGGAGAAAGCATTTGATCGTGTCAGGTGGGAGTATCTGTGGGGAGTGCTGGAGGGAAGAGGGTTCGGACCAAGAATCCGGAATGCCATTCAAGCGATGATCCAGTTGCTAAGATCCAAATGATGGGCGAAAGCTCAGATAAGATCTATATAACAAGGGGGACACGGCAGGGGTGTCCCTGCTCACCCATTTTGTTTTTGCTTTATATAGATCCCTTGATACAGAGGATAATGGATAACCCAATATTAAAACCAGTCATTACAAAGGGCTTTGAAACCAAAATCCTGGCATATGCCGATGATCTGGCAGTTATCTCTGTAGAACCTGATGCAGCTCTGCGGGCCTTGATTGCCATCACCAAGTCATTTGGGAGGTATTCAGGCTATCGTTTAAATGAGGAGAAAACCCAAGTGATTTGCTCCCAGAATATAGCCAAATCGGATTCGAGATTTGTTGATTCAGCTGTATAGATGGGGATAAAGATCAATGCCCTACCTGATCATATTATTAGAGATAACTTTACCCCAGTATTGAAATCAATGGAGGTAGATATGAAAAGAATGAATGCACTACATTTGTCAATAGTAGGATGTGCCAACGTCTTTAAAATGACAATGTTTCCAAAGATTTTATATATGTTTCGGGCTATCCCCTTATCAAATCAATAGAAGCTACATTCATGAATGACAATACGGAAAGGTCAGACGCTCCTTAAAATTTATGTCACTGCCACAGGATAAAGGAGTTTTGGTATTATCACTGGGCCTGCTTATTAACGCAAATGGAAGTGCTATTTGACCCTGTCATGAATGAACCAAATGCTTCCTATAGAAATGATAATTCACCTTCAATATACAAATTAATATTAGGGAGGGAGGCAATTGGGGTATTACTGAGAAGGACAGAGTGACGTTATTATAAGAAAATGAGACACAAGGCAATAGAAAGTATTTGGGGGGTCTGGAGGGGCAGTGCAGAAACTTCTGGGAATTCCTAAGTACAACCACCATACACCCCTGTGGAAGTCGGGGCTGTTCCCAAATTTATGTAATGACGGTACAGGGAAACATTGGGAAAGACAGGGTATTCTGACAGTGGGGGATATTATGGTCGGGGAAGAGATGAGAACCTTAGAAGATCTTCAATAGAGATACCCCCTGCTAGGAAACCAAGGGCCCGATGTAGGTAATTCCTATTTACCTACTCTTAAATACCGAATCATACCGATTCGGTATTTAAGAGTAGGTAAATAGGAAGGGGTAAGATGTAGGTAATTCTTATTTTAGAATTACAGAATCAGTAAGATTCGGTATTTACCGATTCGATAAATACCGAATCGGTATTTCCCATTGATTCCTATGGGCCTTGAAGCCCATAGGAATCAATGGGAAATTCTGATTCGGTATTTACCGAATCTGTAAATACCGAATCCTGCAAGAGTGAACGGGGTGTCACTTTGACACACTGTAGCACCCCAATTCCAGGCTTGTGTGCCATGTGGCACACATACATGCCCTAAGGGCATGTCTGTGTGTCACATGGCACAGGTGTACATGCACAGTTGTGCATGTACACCTGAATTCGGTATTTTACCACCTAATTGTATTGGCTGATAAAATACCGAATTCTGAAGGTCTGTAGCACTGTAAACAGTGCTACCTACATCTGGGATTTACCAAATCGGTAAAATTACCGATTCAGTATTTTACAGAATCGGTAAATTTACCGATTCGGTATTTTACAGAATCGGTAAATTTACAGATTCTGTAAAATAATGGCCCCTACATCTCAATCACCAAATACCGGTCGGTAACGGCCGAATTCGGCCGTTACCGACCGGTATTTGGTGACCTACATCGGGCCCCAAGACTTTAAATTTGCTCAAGCCAACCATACAATAAAATCCAAGAGGCCACGTATCGATTCAGGTAAAAGGTGCAGCATATTAGATTATTTGATAAGAGGAGGACGTAGGATTAAAGGTATATATGGAACGTTAATGGAGGAAATCCAGGATGATATGGAAAAAAATGAGGTCTCATGGGCCACAAAATTGGAAGACCCAGATGTGGACCTGGATAGAGCTCTACAGCTGGATAAAAGATTCCTATGTTCCTCTAATTTAAAAGCGCAACATTTTAAAACGCTTTTTAATTTATATTATACACCCTCTAAACTGTTTGAATAGGGGAAGAGGGAGGATAATAGATGTCCCAGATGCCGGGAGGGTCCAGCAGATCTTATTCACATGTTTTATCAGTGTGAAAAAGTCAGAATGATTAAACGTGAAATTGAGGTATTCTGGGAGGGGCTGCTAGACATCAAGATAAGTCTATCCCCAACATTGATGATTTTAGGATGTGAAAGTGAGCTGGCCCTAAAAGCGGAGACGGAAGCCCTGGTCTTTATATCAGTGGCAGTACTCCATATTCTTATTTCAGCCGCATGGAAAGATACGGTTGCACCGTCTTCCAGATGTGGATGACCAGACTTTTAGGCATACACAATCTAGAGGCTGCCCTATACGAGCTTAAGGGCAGAAAAACACAGGAGATGCGTTTAAAGATCTGGGCACCCGTGGACAAATGGAGGGCAATCAGGCTGCAGCAGTAAATAATATAGAGATGGAATATATAATGATATATTTAATGGTTTTTATACTCTTTTTTGATCAGTGTATAATTTGTAAATGTATGATTGTGTATCTATGATGTCTCTCTCTTTTAAGGCTTCAAGCTGTTTTACGGGTTTTATCTTAATGTCGGATGATATTTATCTTTTGTACAATGATGTTATTCTTTTTTTTACTGTGTCAATCAATTCTCAATAAAAAAAAATGAACATATGTCTGATGTTGTTTTACAAAGCTACCAACATCCATAATGTAGCCTCCGTTCTTGTAATGAAATTGTGATTCTCATATTAACATGACTAGAGAATCTGGATTTCATTAAAGACACGGAGGCTGACATTATCCCTCCCATCCCACCCCTTGGTGTTCTTTCAATGATTTAATCCTGTTTTTGTTACAGTTCATTACTGTACTTTTTATTAACAGTACTTGTTTCATCTCTTGTTCCTTTTAGCTTGATAAGCTTGACACAATTTTTTACATTCAAGAGATATTACTTCTTTCTCTTTTCAGGTAACGCTCCTTAACTGTGTGTCATCTGGCCTATGGTTTTACCTTTGTTCTTCCTTTTCCTTCATCCTGCTCATAAGATGATCGTTTTGATGTTTCAAGTTTCATGAACTTATTTTCCTCCACATTTAAAAGAGGCAAATTGTTGATGGCTCATTCCTTTTGTGTGTTCTATTCTGGAACCTTTTAAAATTGTGATGTAAGTGGCTACTTGGACTGCATTAAAGGAACAATGCATAATGCCAGACTCCGTGTCTTTAATGAAATCCAGATTCTCTAGTCATGTTAATATGAGAATCACAATTTTCTTCTCCAACTGGCCATTTGCGTTGATTTTTTATGCGAGAAGCAATTTTTTAAAAACTTTTTTCCAACTAGAAGGGAATGCCCCAGAGACACCAACGTCCTGTTCCTGTCCAGCAGGCTCCTGCCAGTTCTTTGTCCCTCTCCTTGTCACTTTTCATTGGTATTTGGAGTAGAAGGATCATGCTCCTTTTCTGTTGCATGCATAACATTGGATTTATGGAGTTTGTATTTGGGGTATCACATGTAAGTGAAAAACTGGTGTATAAGGGTGTTGTTTTTTGACTGGGGGAATGCACCTGGATTTATTTGTACTTTTATTCGATTTGTAAAATGTATTGTGGTGGGTGGCCTGCAGTTTTAGTAGGGGCCTAGTTATTTTTGCATGAAATGTATCTTCTTTTGTAAAGGAAAAATGGTGCACAGTTCAGAAAATCTTCTCCTCCATGTTTTTTTAATACATTTGTAATATTGATTGATTTAATTCACTATGTGGCCTAGTCTGCCAATGGGCCTTCCAGCCAGTAGGCCCTATACTATTCAACGGTGCATGTAACAACTGTTTCTGTGGTGCCTGTAGAATTGAGAAAACACCAAAGGGCCTTGACTCCACTCAGTAAGGCTGAGTCTCTGTAACAGAACAACGGAACAATCGCCAGTACTTACCTGCACTAAACAATATTCCTTACATTGATCTTATGAATAAAACATAAAGATCCACTTTTTCAATTGCACCATTAAATGGTTTATTTGACTTGTTAGCTCTCAATTATTTTTCAACAAAAACGCTTTTTTGTACATATAAATACTAAGCGCGGGCGTAAAATCCGTTTCACGGGCGAATTTGCGGATTTTTAACGATTTCGCGATCCGCAAATCTCGTGAATTTTCCCAAAAATCCACAAATTCGCAGCTACGAATTATTTTGCTTGGTCGCGCTTGAAAAATACAATATCGCGTGCGCGGCATTGACTCTGAGCCTGCCGAGTTGTTTTTCTCCCGGTTTTGCGTGTGCTGCACCATTTTCGATCTTGCTGCGTGATCGCGCGTTTTTCGAACGCAATTACGTCATCGCGGCTTGCCATCTTGCACGACGAACGCGAGTACGTCATAAATGCCTGCGACGGCGCGCAGCTGACTTCCAGCAGGAGGTTCGAACAGCTCGCGTTCCCGAAATTGCAAACATTGCAATTCTGCACCAGAAATCCACCGCAGGAAGCATAAACCTTGTTAAAATGTTGATTTTGATCAGAATACCTCTTCAGATTAACATTTGACAGCACTTTTTGGTGCAGGAGTCCATTTTTTAGGGTGGGGTGGGAGGAAGGAAGTGCCTCAGAGTCTCCAACTTCCTGTTCCTGTACAGCAGACTCCTCCCAGTGCTTTGTGCATGTACTGGTCACTTTTCATTTGGCTGTTGAGCTGGAAGGATTACTTTCTGTGACTGCTGCTGGATTTGTATTTGAGGACTTTTTGGACTTTGGAGTTTGGATCTCTTTTGGACTTGAGATTTTACAAGTGTAAATGTATGTATGTAAATGTATAGGCATTTATATAGCGCACTACTTACCCGGAGGGTCCCAAGGCGCTTCGACCCCTGCGAAACCCTTCCTGGCTTCCCTGAGAGATGGTCCCTTAATGGGTATCTCCAGGGTGAGACCAGGCATCCCCGGCGGTCTGGTGGGGCCGTTAGTGAAGATGAGGCAAGCTAATGCCCAGAGTTGCCGAGTGTGATCGCTGATCAGAGTGGACACCGAGGCGAGAGAATTATCGAGTCCGCTGACCCTGGTCCAGAAACCTGCCGCGCCGGGAATCGAACCCTGGTCCCGGGCCGTCCTCTGCTCTCGGGTCTGCCGCCTCTAACCAGTGAGCCACACAACCTCACTAATAGTAAGTTGGTGTTGTTTGTTTGGAGCATTGCAGTTGAGGCAACTACAGTTCTAAAACTTTTTTCACAACTTTAACAAAATATATATTGTGGTGGGTATCCACAGCATCCAGTAGGCCCAGGGTTAGTCATGGGTGCATGATACAACTGTTTCTGTGATATTTTTTTTACTTAATTCTCATTTATGTCATGGAATTTTAGCTCATTGTTATATGTTGATTTTTTAAAAAAATTTGGGTTGCCTGTAAAGCCTCACTAGCCAGTAGGCCCAGGTGTAGTGAGTGGTGCTTGGGCCAATTCTTTCTGTGGGGTGTCTTGAATTTAAACATCATTGAGGGCATGGATGGCATGGGATTGTGGTGATTTTTATGTGTTTTTCGATTTTTTGGGGTGTTGTTGGGGACTGGCCATGTGGGTGGGGGCCATTTTGAGGGCTGGTACAGGCAGGACCTGGCCATGTGCCGGGGGTCAAGAGGCCATTTTGAAGGCAGACAGTGTGCTCAGGCCTGCACCCAGTTTGCCTAGCTTTCATCCATTATGCCCAGGGGTACTCAGTGGTGCATGGGCCTAGTCTTTCTGTGGGGTGTCTTGAATTTAAACATCATTGAGGGCATGGATGGCATTGGATTGTGGTGATTTTTATGTGTTTTTCGATTTTTTGGGGTGTTGTTGGGGACTGGCCATGTGGGTGGGGGCCATTTTGAGGGCTGGTACAGGCAGGACCTGGCCATGTGCTGGGGGTCAAGAGGCCATTTTGAAGGTAGGCAGTGTGCTCAGGCCTGCACCCAGTTTGCTAGCTTTCATCCATTATGCCCAGGGGTACTCAGTGGTGCATGGGCCTAGTCTTTCTGTGGGGTGTCTTGAATTTATACATCATTGAGGGCATGGATGGCATGGGATTGTGGTGATTTTTATGTGTTTTTCGATTTTCTTGGGTGTATAACTGATGTTCCTCTGGCTTCCATTGCTTTTAGGTGCACAAGAGAAACACAAGTGCCAGGAAGAAGTCCTGCAGCGGTGTGTGCAGCACAACGTCACGTGACTTCACGTGTGGCCACAGACAAGAGAACTCTGCAACTCGTGCAACTGCGGCCTGCTGTTCTGACATCTCAAGAAGATGGCCCCAACGAAAGTTGGCCATAGCCCCTCAGCGAGAAAACTTGCCAGAGCCACTGCCAGTAAGAAGGAGCAGAAGAAGCAAGTGGCACCACCTACCAAGGAGACTGCTGTGCCCACCCACACCTTTTTTGGGAGAAAAAAAAACTACGCCTGCAGCAGCAGCGGTGCCTGCCGGGGACCAAGCTGGAAGCAGCACCTCCGCTTCATTGGGCTCAGTGCCACCACACCAACTTAGGTCCAAGACCACCATGAGTGCTGCTGCGGCAGCCACTTTGGTTGTTGAATCACCATCGACCAGTGATCTTGGCTCATCACAAGAAAGTACCATCCAATCAACACCGGGTGTAACTCAGCTGGCAAGTGTT
>NW_028252795.1:0-49711 GCF_964263255.1 Lissotriton vulgaris | reverse complement strand
TTTTTTCAGCGAATATATATATATATATATATATATATATATATATATATATTTTTTTTTTTCAGCAAAAACTTTCTCAAAAGAGAAAAACGCCGCACACTACTCCGTTAGTTGAATTGTAGGTTTAGTTTCTGTAGGTTCCCCACCTACGCGTTTCGGACATGAATCTGTCCCTGATCACGGTAACAAACAATAGTCCATCCTTACTGTTTACATTAAGTACCTGTAGACACCACATGGCTATTAGGATGCATTGTGGGCTCAGTAGTTTATGGATCAGTGTGAATCCTAACAGTGCGCTGTGAGTTTCCGGATCGCAGCATTTTCGCGACACAATTGGAGCTCTTGAATGATTTGGGGAGTGATTTCCAATGCGCACAGTTTATGTCCCAGGGACTATTATAATCATGTGGCTGGTTACGCTTACAATGAAATGCGCAAATTATCACTACTAAGGAATAACGGACTGAGTGTATATATTATTAGTGGCTGAGTGCCTACGAGTTCCATTGTGTCGTTTCATGCTTCGATCAACAGTAGTCACGGCGCAAAGATAATTAAAACATTTTTCTTTTTATAATTGTCACATGCATTGAATTTGAAAATGTCAGTTTTTAAGAAACAAAGATTAACTCATTATCATAGGTATTTTTCTCAAAAGAGTGTACTGATTGTCCAAATTTATAAGTGTACGTAAAGTTCCTCATCGGCGTTCATGCCCCACGGGCTTCTGGTCTTGAATCTTATGATTAGCTTTGATTCAAGCCTTCTCAGTCTGGTTACACGATCACCCCCTCTCTCATTTTCACCCACCATAGCAATTCCAGCATATTTCATATCTTTCCAGGTTTTTCCTGGATGGGTTTTTAGATGTTTAGCTGTTGGGTAGGTTGAGTCATTATTCTGGATGGCTCTGGTGTGTTCGAGAATTCTCTTTTTAAGTGGGCAGATTGTAGAGCCAATGTATTTCTTACCACAAAAACACTGAATTTGGTGGACCACAAATTGTGACTCGCATGTTATTTTATCCTTGATCACAAAAGTTCTTCCCCTCGGATCTGTTAAGGTTTTGATGTTTTGACCAATTTTGCACGCTTTACATGTCGTGCACTTACTGAAGCCCAGTTGTCTTTTTTCTAGCCAACTCTGAGTTTTGATTTTTCTGAAGTGGCTGTTCACTAGTGTGTCTCGAATGGAAGGAGCTTTACGATATGTGACCAAGGGTTTATCACCAATTAAAGTGCCTATCTCAGTGTCTTTTTTGAGCACATTCCAATATTTTGTTATAATTTGTCGAATTTTGTAACTTTCCTTGGAATAGGTTAAGATTAGTCGTGGTTGGTCTTCTTCTGTGTTACTCACTGTGGATTTTTGCCTTGCTACCAATGTCTCAGCTCTTGACTTGGCTCTGGCTTTTTGTTCTCCTTTTATTATGTCTGCATGTTTGTATCCACGTTTGGAAAATCGATCTTTGGTCTCCTTGAACTTGTTTTCCATTTCATTCTCTTCTGAGCAGTTCCTTTTCATCCATAAAAACTCCCCATACGGGATGCATTTTTTTAGAACCTTGCCGCCGGCACCAGCTACGGATGCTCCTCTCATCTTGGGACATTTGCTCGTGATATATATATATATATATATATATATTCACTGAAAAAACCATAGGTTATAGACCATATATAGTTAGGAATTTGCATTTACAAAACCTTGAAAATTCACTGAAAAAAACATAGGTTAGAGACCATATATAGTTAGCTGGACATTTTATTGACATAAAACCAATGAAATTCCATATATAGTTAGTTGCACTAACTATATATCGCGCACCCGCAATCCACTGCTGATGATGTCACATATTACATCATTCATGACATGGTCAGTGACATCACTGATGACATCACTGATGACATCTCAAATGACATCACTGATGACATCACTAATGACATCTCAAATGACATCACTGATGACATCATCTAGTGTCTGTGTGTTTTTGTAAAGTTTAAATATGTTTTACATATTGAAGAATGAGTGGATGTATGGAAGACTGAGTGTGTGTGTGGCTGGCTGGGAGGTGTGTGACTCTTTGCATATCAATGTGTACTTGTATCAGTGATTGTATAAGAGAGTAAGTATGTGTTAGTATATGTGTGAAAAGTATGGTGTTCTGTGTTTAACTGTATAGATGAGGAAATCGAAGTGTGATTGATTCTTCACAGGACTGACTAGGTGTATGAGTGCATATGATAGTCTTGTAATAATGAGTGACTGTATGTATGAGTGATTGTATGGGTGAATGAGTGAATGTGTGTGTAGACGTAGGAATCAGTGAGTGCGTATGTAGTAACTGATATTGGTGTGTCATGATGTCATCAGTGATGTCATTTGAGATGTCATCAGTGATGTCATTTGAGATGTCATCAGTGATGTCACTGAAGAATGGTGTTCTGTGTTTAACTGTATAGATGAGGAAATGGAAGTGTGATTGATTCTTTACAGGACTGACTAGATGTGTGAGTAACTCCATGGATGAGGGGCAGTGTGTGAGTGTCTGCATAGGTGTATGAGTGCATATGATAGTGTTGTAATAATGAGTGACTGTATGTATGAGTGATTGTATGGGTGAATGAGTGAATGTGTGTGTAGATGTAGGAATCAGTGAGTGCGTATGTAGTAACTGGTATTGGTGTGTCATGATGTCATCAGTGATGTCATTTGAGATGTCATCAGTGATGTCATCAGTGATGTCATTTGAGATGTCATCAGTGATGTCATCAGTGATGTCACTGACCATGTCATGAATGATGTAATATGTGACATCATCAGCAGTGGATTGCGGGTGCGCGATATATAGTTAGTGCAACTAACTATATATGGAATTTCATTGGTTTTATGTCAATAAAATGTCCAGCTAACTATATATGGTCTCTAACCTATGTTTTTTTCAGTGAATTTTCAAGGTTTTGTAAATGCAAATTCCTAACTATATATGGTCTATAACCTATGGTTTTTTCAGTGAATTTCATTGGTTTTTTAAAAGCTAATATCTATAGCTGTAAAATATATTCTTTATTACGTGACGTATCACGTCGCCACGTGAGACGCCTCATGACGCGTCGCATAACCGCGACGTATCGGCTCTGCAGCGCAAACAAAACCCGTAACGTAAGCGTGCCGGAGCACGCTTACAGATATATATATTTTTTTTAACCTTAATTAGACAAAATCCACACGTGCACATATCTTGAGGCCTTGCAAAGGCACATCAAACAAACAGTCCCTACAATTTTGTCAAGTTTGCTGGAAATCTATTCCCTTAATTTTTTTTTTACTGTTTCTCTTGGTTTTCCCCTTGTTACGCTTACCGGGACGCTACCCGGTACGCGAACCGGACGCTCCAAAAACACAAGATGGCGGACTCCCGTTACGCTGCCGGTTAGCTGCCCGGTTCGCGTACCGGGAAGCGCCTCTACCGCGAAAAATCGCGGGGGACTTTAATATCCCCCTCATCAATCCTAGGGGGTCAGGAGGGGTTTACCTTGCCCCCTTTCCTTCATTTCCCCCTTCTTTTTTCACCACATCTTGTCTCTCGAACCTACAGAGAGACAAGATGGCGGCCGCTCCGGACTGTGTACAATGTTGACAGCTACGCTGCCGGTTAGCTGCCCGGTGAGCTGCCCGGTTCGCGTACCGGGACGCGCCTCTACGGCGTAAAATCGCAAAAAAATTATTTATTTTTTTTTGCCCCGCGGGGCACTTTAATATCCCCCTCATCAATCCTAGGGGGTCAGGAGTGGTCTACCTTGCCCCCTTTCCTTCATTTCCCCCTTCGTATTTCACCACATCTTGTCTCTCGATCGTACCGAGAGACAAGATGGCGGCCGCTCCGGACTGTTTAGAATGTTGACAGACACCGGAGAGCCAATCAGCTTCGCTTCGCGAAGTTCCGTTACGCGTCAGGTACGCAAACCGGGGCGCTAACCGGAGCGCTGTCACAGATATATATTTTTTTTTAAACGTTAATTTCTCAAAATCCACTGGAGCACATATATTGAGACATAGCAAAGGCACGTCGGGCAAACCATATCTACAATTTTGCCAAGTTTCATGTAAATCTATTCAGCCGTTCGAGCTAAAAGTGAGTCCAACCGCCCTATGGAAAAATGAATGGGAAAAACGTGTTTTGGGACCCCCCTTGTTTCTCGGCCCCCCCCTTGACGAAACCCCCTCAAATTTTCAGGGGCTGCTCAGAAACGAAATGTGCCATTTTCCTGAAAATTTCAGCCAATTCCGTCCACAAACGCCAAAGTTATTAGACATAGAATTTTCAGAACGCCCATAGAGAAAAAATCCTAACTATATATACCCACTGGCTATCGCCAGTAGGTAATATACATATATAAACATATACAATCTGCATATCTATATAAATATAAATGCATGCATACATATACATATATGCATACATATGCATGTTATTTACATGAAAGTTTTAAAAACACTAATAAAAGCAAAGCTAAAAAGCCACCTCATTACAAACAGAATGGCTTTAACTTAAACGAGGGCGAGATCTATTGCATTTTCAATGCTTGTTTACTTTGGTTCTATCAAGAAGGCATTCAGATGTTTCACACATTTGCCATAAATTCTGAATGTTAGCACTCTAGTTGCTCATTAGATCACTGTAGTAAAGCTAGTGCTCACCAGGGAAGTCTGCTGCTAATCATGGTTTGCAGCCATTTTCCCTCATTTTTTATCCCGCAGACTTTCAGTCTGCATACCATTATCCCGCAAGGTCATTGACCTTGCATACCATTATCCCGCATTTTTTCAAAACGCATGTGCATTTATCGCGCATGCCTTTACAAAGAATTACGTTTTAAAGGCATGTATGGTAAATGCATTTGCGTTGTGAAAACCACGATGACGAGAGAGGTAAGTGGGTTTGTGTTAATTTTTTCGTGGGTTAGTGATTGTGTAGTGTAGTGTAGTGTTGTGTAGTGTAGTGTTGTGTTAGTGTAGAGTAGAGTTGTGGATGTTGTTTAGTGTAGGGTCATGCTGGGGGTAGTGTTTTAGGGTTTAGGGTTGTGTTGTAGTGTTTGCGTAGTGTAGGGTCATGCTGGGGGTAGTGTTTTAGGGTTTTGGGTAGTGTTGTAGTGTTTGCGTAGTGTAGGGTCATGCTGGGGGGTAGTGTTTTAGGGTTTTGGGTAGTGTTGTAGTGTTTGCGTAGTGTAGGGTCATGCTGGGGGTAGTGTTTTAGGGTTTTGGGTAGTGTTGTAGTGTTTGCGTAGTGTAGGGTCATGCTGGGGGTAGTGTTTTAGGGTTTAGGGTAGTGTTGTAGTGTTTGCGTAGTGTAGGGTCATGCTGGGGGTAGTGTTTTAGGGTTTAGGGTAGTGTTGTAGTGTTTGCGTAGTGTAGGGTCATGCTGGGGGTAGTGTTTTAGGGTTTAGGGTAGTGTTGTAGTGTTTGCGTAGTGTAGGGTCATGCTGGGGGTAGTGTTTTAGGGTTTAGGGTAGTGTTGTAGTGTTTGCGTAGTGTAGGGTCATGCTGGGGGTAGTGTTTTAGGGTTTAGGGTAGTGTTGCAGTGTTTGCGTAGTGTAGGGTCATGCTGGGGTGTAGTGTTTTAGGGTTTTGGGTAGTGTTGTAGTGTTTGCGTAGTGTAGGGTCATGCTGGGGGTAGTGTTTTAGGGTTTAGGGTAGTGTTATAGTGTTTGCGTAGTGTAGGGTCATGCTGGGGTGTAGTGTTTTAGGGTTTTGGGTAGTGTTGTAGTGTTTGCGTAGTGTAGGGTCATGCTGGGGGTAGTGTTTTAGGGTTTAGGGTTGTGTTGTAGTGTTTGCGTAGTGTAGGGTCATGCTGGGGGTAGTGTTTTAGGGTTTAGGGTTGTGTTGTAGTGTTTGCGTAGTGTAGGGTCATGCTGGGGGTAGTGTTTTAGGGTTTAGGGTTGTGTTGTAGTGTTTGTGTAGTGTAGGGTCATGCTGGGGGTAGTGTTTTAGGGTTTAGGGTAGTGTTGTAGTGTTTGCGTAGTGTAGGGTCATGCTGGGGTGTAGTGTTTTAGGGTTTTGGGTAGTGTTGTAGTGTTTGCGTAGTGTAGGGTCATTCTGGGGGTAGTGTTTTAGGGTTTAGGGTAGTGTTGTACTGTTTGTGTAGTGTAGGGTCATGCTGGGGGTAGTGTTTTAGGGTTTAGGGTAGTTTAGTTGTTTAGTGTATGCTAAAGGCATATTCGTTCTAAAAGTTTTCGTTATTTTAATTTGCGGCCTAATAGTACATGCAGGATTTTTTTTGCGGACTGATGGTATGCGGGATTTCGTCATATATTCGCTAATCATACTTTCTATGGCAAAATGAACCCCCTCATTTTGTTCCTTTTTAAATTAAATGTTTTAAGAGTTACCACTTTATTCCAATCAAGATGGCTTCAGGTGTGCCATACCTTTGTAATAAGTAGGACTGTTAGCACTCTAGTTGTTCTTTAGAACACTCTGGGACATTCTGTCATTGGGCTATAGTTGGGCTACATCTGGCTGATATTTGGGCTACATTTGTTTTTTTTGTCTCTGGTGGCCATCTTTGGGCTACATTGGGCTACATTGGGCTACATTGGGCTACATTTGGGCTCCAACATATATATAGCCCAAAGTAGCCCAATATATATTTTTCAAAGTTAATTTTCGTAAAAACCACTGGAGCCTATATCTTGAGACATAGCAAAGGCACATCGGGCTACCAGTCCCTACAATTTTGCCAAGTTTGGTGTAAATCCATTCAGCCGTTCAGGCTAAAAGTGAGGCCAACCGCCCTATGGAAAATTGCATGGGAAAAACACGTTTTGGGACCCCCCTTTTTTCTCGGCCCCCCCTTGACGAAACCCCCCCAAATTTTCAGGGGCTGCTCAGAAACAAAATGTTCCATTTTCCTGAAAATTTCAGCCAATTCTGTCCTCAAACGCCAAAGTTATTCGACATAGAATTTTCAAAAATCCCATAGGAAAAAAATCCTAACTATATATACCTACTGGCTATCGCCAGTAGGTAATATATATATATATATATATATATATATATATATATATATATATATATATATATATATATATATATATATATATATATATATATATATTACCTACTGGCGGTCGCCAGTAGGTAGTTATAGTTAGGATTTTTTTCAATGTTAAATCTCAAAATTCTATTTGGAATAACTTTGGCACCGGTTGACGAATCTGCCTCAAAATTTCCTGAAAATGGCCTCGCGGCGTTCCGGTCCTTCCCTGAAAGTTTGGGGGGGATTCGTCAAGCGGGGGCTGAGATAAAAGGGGGGTCCCAAAACGCGTTTTCCCCATGTTAATTTCCATAGGGCGGTCGATTTCACTTTTAGCCCGAACGGCTGAATGGATTTCCACCAAACTTGGCAAAATTGTAGGGACTGGTAGCCCGATGTGCCTTTGCTATGTCTCAAGATATGTCCTCCAGTGGATTTTGAGTAATTAAGGTTCAAAAAAATATATATATCTATAGCCGCGCTCCGGTACGCGCACCGGTACGCGCACCGGGCACTTACCGCGACTTGCGCGCAGAAAGCTGATTGGTTCTGGGGTGTCTGTAAACATTCTAAACAGTCCGGAGCGGCCGCCATCTTGTGTCTCGGTAGGATCGAGACACGAGAGGTGGCCAAAACAAAGAGGGACATGACCATAAGGGGGCAGAGTAGACCCCCCTTGACCCCCTAGGTTTGATGTGGGGGCCATAAAAGGGCCCCGCGGGGCAAAAAAAAAATTATTTTTTTTTTGATTTTCGCGGGGTGAGCGCCCGGTACGCGCACCGGTACGTGCACCGGTGCGCGTACCGGGGAGTGTACCATGGGGAAAAAGAATGACAGTTTTAAAAGTAGCTGTTTAAAAAAAAAAAATGTTTTGTTGTTTTTTTATACATACACATACATATATATAAATGCATATGCATATATATATGCATATATGTGTATATGTGTGCGTGTAGAGAGAGGTAGAGAGGTAGAGGTGTAGAGGTAGAGAGGTAGCGGTAGAGAGGTAGAGATTAGTAGAGAGAGAAGAAGAGAGAGGTAGAGAGGTAGAGAGTGAGTAATAGAGAGTAGAGAGTGAGTAGTAGAGAGTAGTAGAGAGCAGTAGAGAGAGTAGCAGAGAGTGAGTAGTAGAGAGTAGTACAGTGAATAGTAGAGTGAGTAGTAGAGAGTATTAGAGAGTGAGTAGTATAGAGTGAGTAGTAGAGAGTAGTAGAGAGTAAGTAGTAGAGTGAGTAGTAGAGAGCAGTAGAAAGTGAGTAGTAGAGAGTAGTAAAGAGTGAGTAGTAGAGAGTGAGTAGTAGAGAGTGAGTAGTAGAGAGTAGTAGAGAATGAGTAGCAGAGAGAATAGTAGTGAGTAGTAGAGAGTGAGTAGTAGAGTGAGTAGTAGAGACTAGTAGAGAGAGAGTAGTAGAGAGTGAGTAGTAGAGAGTAGTAGAGAGTGAGAAGTAGAGAGTGAGTAGTAGAGAGTAGTAGTGAGTAGTAAAGAGTGAGTACTAGAGAGAGAGTAGTAGAGTGAGTAGTAGAGAGTAGTAGAGAGTGAGTAGTAGAGAGTGAGTAGTAGAGAGTAGTAGAGAGTAAGTAGTAGAGTGAGTAGTAGAGAGCAGTAGAAAGTGAGTAGTAGAGAGTAGTAAAGAGTGAGTAGTGGAGAGTGAGTAGTAGAGAGTGAGTAGTAGAGAGTAGTAGAGAATGAGTAGCAGAGAGAATAGTAGTGAGTAGTAGAGAGTGAGTAGTAGAGTGAGTAGTAGAGAGAGAGTAGTAGAGAGTGAGTAGTAGAGAGTAGTAGAGAGTGAGAGGTAGAGAGTGAGTAGTAGAGAGTAGTAGTGAGTAGTAAAGAGTGAGTAGTAGAGAGAGAGTAGTAGAGTGAGTAGTAGAGAGTAGTAGATAGTGAGTAGTAGGGAGTAGTGAGTAGCGAGTAGTAGGGAGTGAGTAGTAGAGAGAGAGTAGTAGAGAGTAGTAGAGTAGTAGAGAATGAGTAGTAGACAGTGAGTATTTGAGAGTAGTGGAGTAGGAGAGAGTAAGTAGTAGAGAGTAGTGGAGAATATTCCAAAGTTTGGCACAGCACCACTTTCACAATGAGTCCAATCAAATCATATCACTTAGAGTCCTTATTGAAGCGCTGAATCTTGGGGTATATTCAAATGCTTTTATTTTCCTTAAGTTTATGTACCACAGCCAGCCGAAACGTTTCGTTCTGTACAACAGAACTTCTTCAGGGCGTTCTTATTTCCTTCAAGTTATGTCGGTATCCAGTTGTCATATAACTAGATATTTCTTCCAAATGTTAGACGAGACATAAGTATATTCTTATTCAAAGTGACTAGGTATCAATTTTACCCACACAATTCAGGCAGACGAGTAATTTATAGCATCCTCAAAGTCTGTCTTTCAAAAATTCAAAAGTATAGGGCATGATAATCCAAATCCAAATGTTTCACAAGAAAAGTCATTTACAATCGTTCGGAATATCGGTGTTTGGGCAGATATGATCCAGGGACCCCCAGTATGCAAGGGGAATTAGTCCCCCCTCTGCAAACGCGCCAGTGGCCTGCATTGCAGAGAGGTGTAACAAGGGTGTGGCCTCATTACACTTCTCTGCAATGCAGCTCCCTCGCGCATACTGGAGGCTCCTGGTGGACTAGTTGACCCCAGGGACCCCCAGTATGCAAGGGGAATTAGTTCCCCCTCTGCAAACGCGGCAGTGGGCTGCGTTGCAGAGAGGTGTAACAAGTGGCATAGTCTCATTACACCTCTGCAATGCAGCCCCTGGCGCATACTGGAGGTTCCAGGTGGGCTAATTGGCCCCCATGGGCCCCCAGTATGAAAGGGGAATTAGTTCCCCCTCTTCAAACATGCACGGGGCTGCGTTGCAGAGAGGTGTAAAAAGGGTTGTGGCTTCATTACACCTCTCTGCAATGCAGTCCCCTGGCGCATACTGGAGATTCCTGGTGGGCTTTCAGGTCTTATATAGTTAGGAATTAGCATTAAAAAAACCTTTGAAATTCACTGAAAAAACCATAGGTTTCACACCAGTTATAGTTAGGAATTAGCATTTAAAAAACCTTTGAAATTCACTGAAAAAACCATAGGTTTCACACCAGTTATAGTTAGGAATTAGCATTTAAAAAACCTATTAAATTCACTGACAAAACCATAGGTTTCACACCAGTTATAGTTAGCTGGAAATTTTACTGACATAAAACCATTGAAATTCCCACGTTATAGTTAGTTGGACTCACTATAACTTGCGCGCCTGCAATGCACTGCTGATGACGTCACATATTACATCACTCATGACATGGTCAGTGACATCACTCATGACATCACTGATGACACCATCCTTGTGACAGAGTGACAGACCTAATTTCAGTGTAATGTAACGCTTGAAACACATATTCAAAAATAGAAACAAACATTTTCAAAAAAATGGAGATACCCAAACCAGTAACAACAACCAATTCAGTAATTTCACCATCTATATACACATCCACTCATTCACCAACAGTTCTATATAGTCACTCATATATATACTCACTCATCATATGTAGTGATACACCTATACATCCTGTTACACATCAGCAGTCATCCAAAAGTTACTCACACACATACTCACACATGCAAATAAACTATTGAACATCCATTTATTTGCATATACATTTATACACACACTACCACCTTACTTCTAAGGAAACTTACACATACTTACTCTCTTAAACAATCACTTATAGAAACACATACTTATTTAAACAGGAACTCCTACAATCTCTCACTATATATACTATACTCACTTATATACATCAATACTCACATATACTAGATTAAAACATATGTCGTTACTAATGAAGACACTAGTGAGACAGTCATTCACTCACTAACACACACATATACACACTCATCCACCCATACAGTCCTGCACATATGCTGTCTTCAAAACACATACAAACAGTGAGTCAGTCACCAACCCCTGCAGCCACTTATACACAAAGAGAAACACTGATACAAACATTTAAATATTTAAACAATACTCGCTAATATATGTATTCACTAAGATACACTTAATAAGCCAGTTAACCAACCAATTTTTTTTAAAAAAAACATCCATTTACACACTTATTTAAACATTTATTCTTCCATCGACCTTTACAAATACATATATAAAACAAATTTATTTTTCAGAAAGACACACATTCACTGGATGGTGTCATCAGTGATGTCATGAGTGATGTCACTGACCATGTCATGAGTGATGTAATATGTGACGTCATCAGCAGTGCATTGCAGGCGCGCAAGTTATAGTGAGTCCAACTAACTATAACGTGGGAATTTCAATGGTTTTATGTCAGTAAAATTTCCAGCTTACTATAACTGGTGTGAAACCTATGGTTTTGTCAGTGAATTTAATAGGTTTTTTAAATGCTAATTCCTAACTATAACTGGTGTGAAACCTATGGTTTTTTCAGTGAATTATATATATATATATGTATTATATATATATATATATGTATATAAAACCTACTGGCGGCTGCCAGTATAGTTAAGACCGTATTTCTATTAAAAAGCTTTTTTTGATTTGCCAATAACTTTGACGTCGTTTGACAAATCTTCACAAAGTTTTCAAAACTAATTTGATGCTCACTTCAGCTCCTGTCTTGAAAATGTTGGGGTGATCCGTCAAGCGGGGCTGAGAAAATACGGGGAGTCCCAAAACACTTTTTCTCCATGTTAATTTCCATAGATAACTTTAGACATGCCTACAGCCCAAACTGCTGAACAGAATTACACCAAATTTGGCAAAAATGTAGCTCTTGGTCCAGAGAGCACTCTTTTTGATAAATGGAGTAAATGTGTTCAACAGTTGCTAAGAAATTTAAATATTTCTCAGATATACAACTGTGGCCGTGGTGGATCCATGAACCCTCCCGATCTCGTGCCTGAGATCTGATTGACGGCAAACATTTCAAACAAGGAAGTGTTTGCAGCCATCTGTGACTCATTGAACAGAGTCACAAGTTAAAAGCTTTTTTGTAAAAGAAAAGGGGGCAAGGTAGAAACACCTTGACCCCCTAGGCCTATTCAGAAAGTCCCACAGGGACCCCCAGGACCAAAAAAAGCCTTTTTTAAAATAAATTCAGCGGGAGTCATACAGGCCCCCACACTTCATCTAATTTAGGCCCCCGGGTGAGTCAGCTCCCGGGGTCAATACAAAATAATAATGGGGTCCCACTTGGGTGCCCTAGATCTGGAATTGCCAGCATTGTGGGCCTGATTTACTGAAATTTGGTGGGGCCACATGGCCCACCTCACAGCCCTAGGGACTCCCACCGCCCCAGTGGTATATTGAATTATAGTGCTTGGGGGAGCTGTAGCCCCCCCCATGCAGACCCAGGGACCACTACCCTCACCTCCCCAGGTCTATATCAAAACATATTTGGTTTTTTGATTGAATATATAAATATATATGCTTCACTGTCTTTGTCTTTTCCTTCCAAAACAAAAACTCAGGACACCATAGACAGTAGGTTTCTTCTTTTTATCTTTTTATTATTAGTTACGCCATGGTGCAGACATACAAATGGACGGTCTGTGCGTTTCGGCTCCCAGCCTTCTACTGGACCATAGCGACCCTGCGCCTATAATGTCTTTTTAAAGGTGCTCATGTGCATTAACCCCTCTTTGCTTTCCATTACAATGCATTGCTAGACTGCTAATCTTCATTCTCACTTGTCAGTAACATTTCAGAACCATGTTGTATGTGAATGTAAAGTACATTAAAATTCATTTCAACATGTTCCTAGTTACAACAATAAAAGATTTGGCATAAAGTGCAGGT
This sequence comes from Lissotriton vulgaris, assembly GCF_964263255.1. Taxonomy (NCBI): domain Eukaryota; kingdom Metazoa; phylum Chordata; class Amphibia; order Caudata; family Salamandridae; genus Lissotriton; species Lissotriton vulgaris. The sequence continues at coordinate 36,848 of NW_028252795.1, read as the reverse complement.
GCATATCCTATATATGTATCCAAATATGTGCAAGAGTTTGTTAGAACGTTATCACAACAGACAATTCCATGAAATTAATTATAATATACAAATCCCAAAATTATAATACTTCCTGGTTGGAGTGTTGGTAGCCAATCAAATTTTAATACGATTCACGAGTCCACTCAAGGACTCATGTTACCAGGTATCTATATTTTTAAAACTTTAATATGTCTGAAACTAGTCAATGCATTAACACCAAATCACAAAACACACACTTTCTGAACCAACTGCTAGCTTTCTGCCAAATTAGGTGTACCGTGTTTTGGGTCCCCCCTTTTTTCTCGTCCCCTGCTTGACGGATCACCCTGAAACTTTCAACAGAGCAGCTGACCCAAAAAGGGGAAGTATTAAGAAAATGTGCGGTACCAAAGTTACTGGCAAAACAAAAAATGCTTTTCCTATGAAAACCTTGATCGTAACTAAAACTGCCTATTGGCGAACAACAGTAGGTTATATATACTCAGTATATATATATTCAGTGAAAAAAACAAAGGTTACAAGGAAGTTAATAATTTTCTTAAAGGGGAGCACCCCCTCCCGACGAGTCACTTTTGGCCGTGGGGACCACATCCCCTGGGCATGAGCAGTTGGATGGGGACCTCAGGGGGAGCCTGAAGGCCCGCTGTCCCAGCCGGCTCCCACCTCCTGCGGTAGCTGGCCTTGCTTTTTATACCCAGGGAACCTATGGCATGCAGCTCCCAGGGTGTAAAATGCAATGTGTGCTCTGATTTGAACAAGCGAGAGCATTATGCTCTAGCTTGTTCAAAGCAGGGCACACAGTTATCTATGGGATGGTGGGAGCAGTGCTCCACCATTCCATAGGAAACTGCAAAGTCCCGGGGGTGGGTATCCCGGGACATTGCTGGAGCCAGCTCTGGAGGGTGGCAGTTCCCAGGGCCATGCAGGGCTCCTGGAGGGGGCTGTGTGGCCTGCCTTCCATCTTCTCTAGAGCCCCAGGGAGAAGGCGGTTCCTGTGGCTGTTTGGGGGGGCTGGAGCCCCCACGTATTATAATTTCATATAGCCCCGGGGAGGTGGCGATCGTCAGGGAAAAGGGGGCACGTGGCCCCCTGCTTTTTAATATATTAGCCCGGGGAGGTGGCTGTCCCTAGGGCTGTGTAGAGTGGCTGGAGCACCCTCACACACGCCCTCACACATTATATTTTGATATAGCCCCGGGGAGGAGGTGGTCCCCAGGGCAGCGAGGGAGCACATGCCCCCCTGCATTTTAATATCTTACCCACGGGGAGGTGGTGGTCCCTGGGTCTGCATGGAGTGGCTGGAGCACCCCACTCACACTATAATTCAATATAGCCCCAGGGAGGTGGCGGTCACCGGGTATGTGGGGGTGCTTTTACCCACCACATTTCAGTAAATCAACCACAGGGAGGTGGCAGTTCCTGGGGCTGCGGGGCCCGCATGGGGCCCCATCATTATTTGTTATTGCCCACAGGACCTGGTCCACCTGGGGCCTAAATTAAATGAAGCGTGGAAGTCCGCACTTGATTTTGTAATCCATTTTTGGCCCTAGGGGTCCGTGTGTGACCCCCTAAACAAGCCTAGGGGGTTTCTACCCTGACCCCTTTTCTTTTTTAAATCTTTTTTCTTGTGACTCGGTTTGAGTTACAAGATTACTGCCAACACTTCCCGGTTTGATGTGATGGCAGCCAATCAGATCTCAGGCACGAGATTGGAAGTGTTCGCGAATCCACCGCAGCCTCCGTTGTATGTCTGAGAAATCTTTACATTTCTCCGGAGCTACTGAACGGATTTACATCATTTAACAAAATGAGTGCTTTCTGGACCAAGAGCTACCTTTTTGCCAAAGTTGGTGTAATTTAGCAGTTCAGGTTGTAGGCATGTCAAAGTTTCCTATGGAAATTAACATGGAGAAAAAGCATTTTGGGAACCCCACGTTTTCTCGGCCCCTGCTTGATGGATCACCCTGAAATTTCAAAAACAAGAGCTGAAGTGAGCATCAAATTAGTTTTGAAAACTTTGGGAAGATTCGTCAAATTACACTAAGGTTATTGTCAAATAAGTCAAAAACTGCTTTTTAATAGAAATCAGGTCCTAACTATAACTACCTACTGGCGACAACCAGTAGGTAATATAATAAAACATAAAACCACATACTCCTTTAACAAAGGGCGCTTATTTCCACAGTTTCCAACACACTTCAGCTCTATTCCTGAGCCTTGATCACAGGTTTTGGCATAATCTATTTGATTTGTTATGACTTAGTCTTCAGGTCATATTCCCATCAAAGAATCTGCATTTGAACATTGTTAAAACATTTATTTGATGTTCGCACACTGCAGCGTGTTGCTAAATCTTATTCCTTTGTTTCAGACACTGCAGTTAATCGATATTCATATGATTCCAAAACGCACAATTATTTACTGCCTCAAAGGTAGCAAGCATGCCATCTGCTCTATATCTCACAATTGCGCTTATTATATCCAATTAGAGTCCGCAAGTAGGAATGAACATGTTCCGCTTGGTCCGTTGCTTGCATCCACTCACAATTATTTTAGGATACATCCTGGCTTATCCAGTGGAAGCAAACGAGTCAGGCTCCCATTAATCAACACCAAACAAACTCTTCCTCTGTTCAGGGAGCCCCAGATCCTCCCAGGGCGGCTCCGAAATAGCGGGGATGGCGATCCAGCAAATATGTGCAAGCACACAATCTTTTAACAAAGAGGCACATTGATAGCAAACTCACAAGGAATGTGGGGGCTTTATTACAATGTGAGATTTGCAACATTTATCATACAGTGTTTCCCTGTGTGCAGCGGATTCTGCAATTATGTACATCTACACATTTCAGTGGAAATATTAGTTGAAACCACCTTCTTCAGGATAACACAATTTGTGATATGGGGCAACTTTGCAGGATAAATTGTAGCAATTAGGGATCCCTGGTGTTAGTAATAGCCTATTAGCAGATGCTTAATAGACAAACTGATGTGTCTTAATTGTTCTCCCTTGTGTTCTTGGTTTTTAAAAAAAAAGAAAACAGTGATTTATGTTTGTTCAAAGTTGTTTATATTCAATTAAAGTTGAATATATGTTGTCTATGATCATATGATTTATATGTTCACTATGGCCAACCCATGCAGTACAAGCCAATGAGGGGGGTGGTTGCACATGTGGCTTGAGCAGAGGGCCATGCTATGCCCTGTGACAAGCCCCTAATCATGGCTGCACATCGGTCTTGGCCAATTCTGCACATAGAACTATTGCATGTGGTATAGAAACAATCAACAAATGTCTCTACACCTGGCAGCTGGCCTAATACTTAACATTCTGTGTACCTAGTGGGTGGCCATCTAAATAGCAGAGAGGATTGATTATTCAGCCAGCCACTGGAGGAATGTCAGTAAGAATGCCCAGTTTTAATTTCTCCAATGGGAACTAGAGTATCCTCATTTTCCATTAAAGAAAGACTTAGGGGTGCAACACATGATTAACCCAGGGTGGAGCTGGTGTAGTGCCACTACACGGTGGTTCACGGAGTTGGGAAAAAACTCCGCTCCACCACCCGCCTCTACCCCCCTAATAAAAATATACTTAAAAATTAATTTATAAAGAAATAAAGTCACTTACCTGTATTGCGGCATCCCTGGGCTACCCTCCTCCTCACCATACATCTTGCTAAAACTGTGCATGTGCGATCACGCGTATGCGCATTTCTCACAAGACATCTTGTGAGAAATGCACGCGCACTTGCGTGTGCAGTTCTCACTAGATTGGCAGCGGTGCGGCAATGCGTGGAGATTCTTCTTGCACAGCGGTGCTGCGTCGGAAAAACGGCCACAAGATGAGTAATGCGTCAATTTTTCAGTTCTTTAGCTTTCTTCCAGCTCCCAACAGCAGGAACTACCTCCAGAGGCTCAGAACTGGAACAGGCACCTCCTGTCAGGTCAGACCTCTCAGCAGCAGAGTTCAGGGGAGCTGGCAGTAAAGTCATTGTGTCTCTGAGACTTCAGAATAGGAGGCAGGACACACAGGCCCTTGGAGATCTTCTTCAAGCAGGTTCAAAGCAAAGTTCCAGTTTTTGTCTTCTCCTTGGCAGAAACACCAACTGCAGGCCAACTCCACACAGCATACATCAACTGGGCAGTATTCCGCCTCACAGCTCTTCAGCTCTTCTCCTTGGCAAAGGTTCCTCTTGAGTCAGGAAGTGATCTTAAGTTCTGCGGTTTTAGGTGTAATACTTACACACCAAAATCTATGTTTTCTTTGTGCAAGGGTCTCTAAGCCCAGTCCAAACCAGTTTGTCCAAACCAATTATGTCCTCACTGGTGCAGTATGACTGCAGGGAGTGGAGACAGCATTGTGTAAGGGAGACAGGCTCTATTCAGGTACAAGGAAATCTCCTCCCACTACTCTAAACTCAGCCAAGGTCTATTCAGCTCAGCTCCGAGTCATCCAAGAAGGGCCATGCACACCTCAACCCCCCAGTGGCTGTTCACAGTGAATGCACATCCCCAGCCCCTGTCACTCCAATGCCAGACAGTCAATTCACAAACAGGCTGAGGAACACAGAATGGTTAACCAAGAAAAGGCCTACTTTCGAAAAGTATTATTGAGAGTGGGGGGTTGGGTGCATTTAAAGAACCTAGGCTTAGCCTCTTTTACAAAAATATCAACACTAGGTGTAGGTGCTGACGTCAATTACATATATTTAACTGTAAGAACCACATTTACCAATATGGTGGCCTTCATGATTTATTTCAAAATCAATTCATTCTTTGAAAAAAAAATTACAAACATTTTTAGCATGTCTTTTTTAAAGGGCAACCTTTTTTGTCTTTTTCATATGTAAACATTTTTACATTGGTGATTAAACATAGTCAAACAATGACATTTAAAAGAAAAAACTACATACTTGTAACAAAAGACCAGTCCTTCAGTATAAGAACAAGACACCTGGAGCATTACACATTTTACAATCAATCACGCTAGTTGGGGGAAGATAATTATTTAATCAAATCATTTGAAGTTAGAAAATACGGTAAAAAGCCTGTTCCTGCAGTACCAAACTCCCACTGGCTTACACTGGCAGGATGCATAGCGTGATTCATTGTAAAAATTTTAATCCGCCAGGTGACTTGTTCTTATACTGATGCCTCACCTCATGCCTCTCTAATCCACCACTATACACTCCCTGCTCCTTTATCTCACTTTTACTGGTTTCTGCTTTCTCCATTTGTCAGTGTTTTTTATCCTTCTCATTATGCATCTTTACCCCTTTTGTTTTTGTTTTCTTTATTTTGCTCTGGATCAAAGTCTGCTGTGGGAAAATAATTGCCGGTGTGCCGAAATGAGTGCTGGTGGGCCCCAGCTTCAGCCACAAGCACCAATCAAGCACTGACCTGCTCTCCGAGTGTGAGGGAGCCAATCACAGCTTCGGCTGTCACCCGCCAGACTCCCCACAGCAATTTCTTGTATTAGGGGCGCTTGCACTGCTGCTGCTCTTGCTGCATTATTGTTGCACGTTCGTGCAGTTTAGAAAAAAAACTCATTATATAAATCCCAAAACGAGTGGCATCATCATTACTTGGTTCTAACATCTCACACTTTGTTCACAGACACTGATTCAGACATCTGGAAAACAGAAACACAAGCACAGAGCACTTGCACCAGCAGCGATTGGTTTTTTATTTTGCTGCAAGCTGAAACGTTGGTAAGTATCAGCAATAATACTATTTCAATCCTTTCACTTGCTGTTTAAATATAGATTGTGTTTGCCCCAGTAATATCTGCAAACACGCAATGCCTCTTGTTGCATCATTTTAATATGTTTCTAAGTCAAGGAATGATTATGGACATATTATGCATCTCCACAAAGGACTAACCGACAACCAAAACTGGCAATAGTAGGTGCACATCTGATAACTTAACAGATGTGGGAATAGCAGAAACTTAATTTAAATATGACCCTTGGACCATAGTATAGGGAAAAGTGAATTAAACTGATGCTAACTGTGCAAGAAACACTACTGACTGTTAGCCCTGCAGACGGTGCTGCAAGGCCCATGCTGTATTCCTGAATTCACCCCAATATCTACAGTTGACACAACGGCAAGCAAAGGCACATTCCAGGTACTAGAAATTGAGATAAGAGGGATGAGGGGGGGTCGTATTGGTATGGGGAAGGGTGGAGCAGACGAACCATATGTCCACCAACAACAAGTTGCCATTATTTTGCATACCCCTTAGGGAACCATTTAGGGGTGAAATTGAGGGGGCTTGGGATATTCATCATAGTCCCTCCCCCTTCTTCTGAATGGAGGCTGGGGAGATTACAAGTGCAGACATTGTGAGTGTGCCTGGAGCCATGCTGTTTGTATTTTTCCATACACACCCTGTACCCCAGCTGTTGGGAAAGGAATCAACCCAGCATGGTATTCATCCATGTTCCACTGACCTGAGTGTCCAAATGCATGTGTATCTGACACTCTTTTGTCCATAGTTTCGCAAAGGTAAACGTGTGCACAGTGGCATTGGACTATGTAAGGTCCTGGAGCTAATCCTTTAAGGGGTGCAACATGTGTGCACTCTTAACAAAAAGGAGACTACTGTCCCTTTCCTGGGCACAGCACACATGCTCTGTTTATTGGAACTGATAGCGTGACCCTATTATTTGTATCGTCTAGAGTGTGGCCTGCACACCTTTCTGTTTATAGTTCCGCTATCAAGGGTATGCCAAAAAGGTTGCTATAGCATCAAGTATGTATGCCAAGGGAGTCTGTGGCTTGCAAGCGTATACCACATATGCAGTTGTGTATTGAAGCTAGTGGGATCCATTTTCCCTTGTCTTGACATTACACAAGATATAGGATGAGGACGGCTTCCTGAGAAAGAGGAAGTTTATTGTCTGCATTCCTTTGACTTGCAGTACAGATCTGAATACTGAAGTGTGGATGATGGAGTGAAGGCTACCTTTAGGAAGTCCATCAGGACATATTTTAGCAAAGGTCTGTTGACTGTTTCCTTCAGCGCTCTGGCATTTTGTTGAATGTAGGTTTGTGGATGGGGCTTCATTTACTATTTTACTAGGTGAGGACGTTTCTAGGTCAGGCCTACATGTTTTCCATCGCTGATTGCTACTTCAGAGGCTGAAGACACCCAGCTGCAGAAACTTCCCACTTCATTGTGCATGTGTTGTAGGTACTCTCGTCTGGAGACAGACCCTGCGCTAGCTACGGACCATGAGAAGCATCATTCTTGCACAATGGCTTTGCTTGGAAAACAGGTTGAGAAGGACATCTGAAAAGAGAACCAGTCTAAAACAGTCCTGAATTTTCAGACACTGGATCCAGATCATCCAATTACCTGGAGCCTCAGGGGGAACAAAAGGTTCAGGCCGCCCCCCACTCAACCTGCAATAAACAAAATGTGGCCTGTCCCTCAAGACACTCTTGTTCTTTCTATTCCACACACAGAAAATGGAGCGGTGTATATAGAATTTTTTACTACCACGTGCCCATTGTTTTTAGGCTGTCCATTACTGTGCAAGTGTCAATAACTATCAAGGTACACAATAAGAAATATTTTAAATTGTCACAATTCCATCACCAACCACAAAATTTGTGGAGAAAAATGTGGAGAAAAAGAGTGAGCCCCTCACGGTAGCACCGCCAATGGGGTTTTCTGGCTAGCAATTACCAGTGTACCCACATATCATCATAGGTGGCTCACTCTTGTAGTAGTGGAAAGAAAAGACAAACAGAAGAAAAAGACCAACACCATAAAACAGCACTTTTTCTTAACGTCAGCCATACAACGTACTGATTGTTCGTGCGATAACAAGTCAACGTAAGCACTTGCTATTTTAGTGTAAACATACACCAGTAACCCCAGTGAGAAAAGAAAACGTGAATCTCACACAATTAAAATTAAAGAGCTCACTGGCCACTCCTAATTTCTTCTGGGCTGCGAGTTCTGCAAATTAAAAATGATTCACACTGAGCAAAATCTTGTGTGAATTATTGTCGCCAACATGTTTCGTTGCTCTTATTTTACGCAACTTCTTCAGGGCAAACAGGGGTTATCCACTTCTATTTCCACTCTCTTGTACACCACACCTGGGGTTAGCATCATTCAGGCATTCGTAAAAGCAAGTTGTTATTGAGGATTAACCCCAAGGACTTCAGGTTTCAAGGACTTCAGGTTTGGGTGAGTGTCAGGGGTTGCATTCATAGCTGCAAGGAGAACCGCCATAACATGACTGCAAGATATGGGGAGATGAGACTAAGAGCAGAAATAAAGTCATTTTGGGGTTTAGTAGGAAGCCATATTGAGGAATCCAGAAGTGGTCGGTACTCAGGATTTGGCAGAGCCTAAGGATATCATCTTCAGAGGGAACTCTTAAGTAAATGACTGCTCAATTTGTGTCAGTCAACTGCATATAGTGAGCACAAAACCTGGACATTTTAAATTCAGTTTATAGAATCAAGTGACATTTTAGGAGTTGCATATTTCAAGGGATATCATGCAGGAGTTCCACGGTGATGGCCTGGGCACACTTTCTCTGGTGTAGAATGGGGCAATCTTGTCTCCCTTCTGCAGCTTATATTTCTAGTAGATACACAATTTTGTGGCTGAACATAAATGCTATGTTATGTTGTAAGGATTTGAAAGGTGCCGAACTCACCTCAGGAAGAGTATCCAGGTGCACTAGACCTCTGCAAAGAGAAACTGGAAATAGAAAGTAATGGATGTGGCGATGTTAGAACAGCCAGTTCTTCAGGTTTTTTTAAAGACAAGAAATTGTTGGTAAGATGGAGAGTGGGGGAGGAGGTTCCAGGTTTAAACAATCAAGTAAGAGAAGGTAAGATGGAGAGTGGGAAGGAGGTTCCAGGTTTAAACAATCAGGTAAGAGAAGGAACGTCATCCAGTGCATCTGTGATGCATGCATGGAATAACTGCAAGATGAAGTGTACTGGAGCAGCGAGCACTAGTCTGGCTGTATATGATGACCCTGCTACTCAGATAGTGAGGGCCAGTTCCATAAAGTGCTACTTGCATGTGACAAGCAACTTAAAGGTGACACGCTAATGAATTTAAAGACAATTTAGGACCTTGAGGTGAGGAGCCATCAAGTGGCAAGCAGGGAGGTTGCAAACTAGGAGGTGGCAGTGTTCTGTACAATGTAAACTCTCCTTCCAAGGTAGTAATAAATACCTTCATAGAGCGCATTGCTGTAATCAAGCCAGCTGATGATCAGGGCTTGGGTAACGGTCTAATTGGTGCTGATGCAGAGCCACCTAAATACTCTGCAAAGCATTCTGAGGGTGACAAAACAAGTAGAAGAGATGGAGGCCATCTGCTCACTCATGAGAAGATTGTTATCCAGAATGATCCCTAGGTTCCTGGCTGACTTAGAAGGTACAGGCAATTTACCTCATTCTTTTTGCCACCATTTCTCGCACCAACCAAGGTGGGTTTGCCAAAGAGGATCACCTCTTTCTTATTTCCACTGAGCTTTAAACAGTTTTCTTTGATCAAACTTGTACTATTTCAAATGTAGACAGTGAATTTGACCCGAGTTTCTAAGACGTTTTCAGTAACTGACACAATGAGCTGGATATCAATGTGAATTTCAAGTTGCAGAGGAATGCTACTTTTGACTAGTAGTGCATACTTGAACGTATTAGAATATTTCATGAGCTCTGCCTCAAAGGTTTACCTAAATTATCTGATTTTTATATATATTTTTCATGGCACATAGACGTGTAGTTGGGTATAGAAAATCTGTACATACTTGTTGATATGTTTGCCCTCGAAATTTTGGATATGATATTAGGGAAAAGCAAAATTCAGTACTCAATATTTTGGGCCCACACCGTAAGTCCATAAATCTAACCACCTCATTGTCTTTTATCCTTAATGGAAAAAATCTAATAAATCCGCTAAATGCATTAACACATTATTTACACAATAATTTCCTTTACATATGTTGAAATACGGAATTTTAAGAAAAGCCTTCACTGTAACAATGAGTTACAAGAGAGGGTAACAAAATATAGTTCATCTATGGAAAAAGATATCATGGTGTTATTTTATGTAAATCATCAGTGTACAGGGGAGAATAATTCTGCTGTTTCAGAGGTTGTTGATGCTCTTCACAGTTCTGAGATTGTAGGTAAGTAGAGACATATATTTCTTTGTACACCCACAAAAAGTAGAATCCAGGATCTCTAAGGATTGGTGAGCAACACACAACAGAAACTATAACCTGAGCTTGATAATGAAGTGTTTTAAGCTTCTGCTGACTGTATTGTATATAAATCCGACCCCGTATGACAGCATACATTGAGGAAATGTTGTTTTTCACAAAACAATTTACTCCAAAATTTAGACTACATAATTCACAACATTATATAAATATCTCCCTGCAAAACTATTATCAGAATTTAATTGCTAAGCCAATCAAACTCACTTCTTACATATTTTAGGAATGGTCTCATAAACACATTTGTCAATTGCTAGCATAACTGAGGGCAAGTACTTGATAGCATGAATAGGTGTAAATCGGAATATTCAGAGGAAGATATTTAGATACAATTAAGGTTTTGCTGATCTAAATTTGGGAGTCTACTTGCTTGCAGAAGATAACTTTAAATTCATAAAGTCCTTTCTGTAAGTACAATGTAAGACACTCCAGGAATACTGCTACAATGAGCTCTGTGAAGAATGACTTGCAGGAAGCACTAATTTAAAAAACAAGGAAATAATCATCTCATAAACAATGTAAGACAAGAAGGTTAATAAAAGTGGGGAACAAAGGAAGAACAATGTGGCATTTATATTTCAGTGTGAGTTAAAGATTATATTTAGTTCCAAATTATCTATTTTATAGTGAAAAGATTGCCTTTTCTTTTCCAACTTTTCCTTACTTAATTTGCTAGCAATCAGACACTCTTTCGTAGTGAGAATAGTGCATATTTTGTTTTGCATTCTATATTGTCTAGAGCAGAGTTCTTCAAACTTTTGTCGGCTGGGCCTCCCCATCTAAAACTTTGTACACGTCGAGCCACCCCACCATCACCACAACCTGACAAAAATTTTCTGGAAGCTGGTACTCTACATCATTGATGGCCTTTCCCTCCTGCAGAGCCCAGGTCGCATATGTCATATAATATTAAATACAATAGGCGTGTTTAGTAAACTGAAGTCTGCTTGCTGGAGGATGTCTGGAGGACCCATGGGACATCTTGAGTTCCCTACAGAGGGCTGCCTTTAGGGGGTGCACTTACAGTGCTGTGCCACCTTTTGTAGCCTCCTGATGGCTTCTTCACCTTTTTAGCCAAGTCCATTTTATGGCACAGGTGGAGAGGCAAAGAGATTCACCCCCCTGCAAATGAGGAACTGCGGACTTGAGATAGCGCTGGTGTTACATGTTCACCAGTATTACAGAAGGGGCTGCACAAGTGTCTTCTGTAAAATATGAGTATTCTCCTTGCAGAGATTCCACCCAAGTGAGGAGACTGCCCCACGACTGCAGGGCCTCTGCCACGAGGGTGGAGGCCCTTTGTGAATCAGTCTCATTGTGTATATGTGTTAGGTAGAGATCTCCAAGCTGCATCATGATTTGAATGCAGACTTTGTTGAGACATTTATGATTTGATCCCTTCTCCTGCAAGAAATGTTACATTATGGTAAATGATGAAGATCTGCACATTTTACGTAACACAAAATTAATAAATTTTACAAGAATACACTCAGATATAAGAAGTTTCACACAGTCCCACCCAGGACGCAGAGAATTCGATTCACAGATAACATTAATTGTAGACACAGAATCGACCCTACGTGTATTCAGACCTCATGAAGATGCCAAATAAATGGCAGACAGGACCATGAAGTCAGCATGAGCAACATTTCACTTTTTACTTTGTAACATGCTAAAAGATCCTTAAATATACATTACACAACGTTCTTAAATTCCATTGCAATCAACATTCAGAAGAAAGGTAAACCTCAGGCAGTCAGACATTCAATTACAAGACTGGTCTCTGCTGATGCTTGAATGAACCCCATTTCTTCTTGGCTGTAGTTTGTTTCCTTTCAAAGCTATGCTCACGCAATCATCTAAGAGCTTCTTTAGATCCTCACTCTCTAAAATCCATTATTAACAAGTTGTGCTCTAGCTTTCACGGCACCCCATAAAGAGCTGAAATAAATGTTTTTTCTCGTGTCTAGTCCAAAACATATGGAGCCACACAGTGTTAAGATAATTTGCACCGAGAAAAGTATTCTTCTGATTTTCTCATATAGGGTTAAATAATTGCTCAAAAGATTTAAGAGGGGACTCCACACCATGTTGTACTCTTGAATTGAGCACTAGCACAAGTGAAGGATTGAAAATCTTCACTAACCACTAGCAAACTAATACTGGATTTGTTAATCAAATTACAACAGCCAGCTAAGATAACCTGACCGCACCCCACCTCTCACTTCTAATTCCTCCATCACACGGCTAAGCTTTCAAACCCACGAGGCATTAAGATACAGCTCTGGTCATTCTTACAAATGACACAAACCAACTGCTTGAAACGTAGGCTCACGGCACCTACAACGCTTTTCCAACCAAGCACACCCCCATAGTGTACCACCCCTATGGTAAAGCGCTACGGCACTCCGGAGTGGGGCATATAGCGCTAATAAATGCATTATCATACATAATATAAAGGGCATTTGCATGCACAATCTGTGAGATTAGTCTTTTGTCTTGGAAGAAAATTCAACGGGTTGTTTTACTTTTCTTGTAACTAAAATACCGTAGCAGGAGCAGTAGCATAGATTTTCATTCTGGGTGTTATGGACTTTAAACAAAAAGGCCAGTATAGGATATTTGAAATATTAGGGAGCTCAAACTATCGATGGCAATTGAATACCTTCTCTAGGCAACTGTATTTGTCTTTTAAAGCCATTTGTGTTCATTTCGGATGGTTTGGTTAGGAGAACAATAACGCCACTAGTCTCTTTATAAGCTGACAGCCGCACCCGAGTACTTCACAGGTCTTTAAAAGACCATTCACGTGTTAACGAGGCTTTGTTGTTTTTTTCACCTCTCAGGGCCCCTGCATCTCCACTCTGACTATGGCTGAAAAACACAACTGGCGCCTGGAGGCAACAATGGAAGTTGAAGTAGTGGGGTAGAGTGCACGCCCCCCCTGAGGGGATGCTGCGCCCCTCCAGGGGGGCGCGCCCACAGTTTGAAGACCTATGGTCTAGAGGGTTAACATTGAAATGTGTCATTTTATGTAACAGGTTTACTTTTGTTAATATTAAAAATTAAAAAATTAAAATGCTATTTTAGAGATTTTAATACTGTAATCTTCCACATTTTCAAATGATTGCCCTTTTAAGACAAGTCATTTTTTAAAAGAATTATTTTTTTTTAAGGTGGATACGTTTTTGAATAATATTATTTTTAAAAATATTGATGTTGAAATGAATTTATATTTTTCTCTATGGATGGAATGTTTAAGGTTATCGAGATTTTCAAACCTATTGGGAGTTTAAAAATGATGATCGTACTTTTAAGGAACAGAACAAACATGTTTTGGAAACAAAATTGTGAGACTAAGTGAGAGAGGCCACATTCTTGATGTGAGTTAGGGCTGATCTGAGAAATCTGAAGGTCATTTTTGATATCTTTGCAGGAACCGAAAGGACTTTCTCAGCAAAAAGTGCATGTGACACCTGGACAGTAATATCAAAACATCATTAAAGTTGAGAAACAAACACAATAAATGTTGTAAACCGATGTAGTTAAAAGACATAATATAATGTCTGAATGTATCCAAATAAAGTAAAAAAGGTTGAGATGCTTAATGCATTTAAAGGAATCCCTAGAATATTAAACATACTAATGTTTTGCTTATGCATCACTGAAATGACCAGAACGGGCCGCATTGCCTTTGTTTTTGGCACTGAAACTTAGCAATTTCCCATGTTGATAAAAAATACCTTTTGGAAAACACTGGGCCATATTATCAAGAAAGGGCGATACAATATCGCCACTTTTTTCGGCAGGAAACTGCCGATAAAGCGGCAAAAATGGGCTTGATAATATGCCCTTGTGAAGTCCCATAGCAGCCCAGGTTAACACCAGAACCTGGGCTGCTATGGGAATTTCGTGCCGATAAAAGCGGCGATAATGTATCTCCCTTTCTTGATAATATGGCCCACTATTCTTTAAAGCACAATTTCATTCACATGTTGTAAATGAATGTTTAGAAAGTGGTGATAGAAACAAATATCCATCTATTCTGAACATCATTTGTAGTGCTCCAAATTTTCCCAAAACGTCCACAGAATGTTTCGTGGCTACCAGTTCAAGAGGGAAAACTTGGTTTTATTCTCCTACAGTCCAAGATCGTAGCCCTCGTTTTTTGGCTACAGCCATAAATCATATTAGAACGTGCTGCTGCCTTAGATGGGACTGCAAGTCCCACAGTGACCAACAGCTGACAAGAGCGGAGGAGCCATGCCCCCTTTGGGCATATACCGCTACTTCAATCTCCGCTGCACTTTATACCCTGCTGGCCAAGGGTGAGCCCATTTGTGCCAGTTAGCAACAGGAAGAGGTAGGGCAGGACAATGCCCCTTGGCCCTGCACCCAGATAATGCCTGGACATTTCTAGGACGCCTGTTACCTCAGCCGTACTGTTGGATTTATAGAGTGCCCCTCTGTTTTCTTTCTTAAGAAAAAATAGAAAAAATCCTCTGTTCCAATTCAGACTGTGGTTAATCAGATGCCACTGTATACTGATCTGCAACGGAATTTTATTATGGGCAAAAGAAAGGCAACTGACCATCCTCCTGGTGCTGGGAAGGAGCTTAAGATCGCTCAGAGAGATGCAGTTGCACAGTGCATGAGGGGGCACCCTGGAGCCCGAGGGGCTAGCCTGTATGTTTGGCGCACAAAAGATTGTCTGTGCTTAATGATGCTGCAAGCTACTGTACTTCACTCACGGGCGATTGAACCGCGCCAAAACGTCAATGGTACCGGAGGGTGCTTTGATATTCTCATGTAAGCACCTTGCTTCTCAGCACACCCTGTTCGTTGCCGTTACAGTTACGTTTATCCAAGCACCAAAAGCTGAAATTCGATATGCATTTTGCAAATTTCAATTAAGGATATTTAGGTTGGAGAGTTATGTTTTTTTTTTCCTACAAGCAGGTTTGTACCTTTCCATACACCTATAAAATAATTACTTTTTTATGGTAGGAGAGGTTATCTTTAAATCATTATAACATTAATTATAGCATCTGGTCTAGTGCTGTGAAACCTTGGAATAGTTACGACAATGGACATGTGTGAGTATCCAAAGAAAAGTGACTAAAATCAATAGTAATTAGGCAGGGGTACCTAGGTCAAGATCCGCTCACTTCAATGCACAGGTCACCTCTATGGAGGTAAGAATTAAGGCCCACCTCCTGTCAAACGGCGAAGGCGACCCCCCCCCCCCTTCCCCAAGTGCAACAGAGCCCTCAATGACAGCACCTAAAAGAGAGACACTCACACATTGGTGGGGGTGGGGGATACTAAGAGCTACCCATCTGAAACACAGCCCATACTCCATACATTAATATCCCCTGCCGTCCCCAGTGTAAGAGAGGCCACGGACACCAGTCCTTTTCCCACGACATAGCCACTCCTTCATAAGCACATCTTCACAGCTTAACAGTGTCTTGAAGCTGATCAGGTTTTTTTTGTTCCCCAACTGAACCATGAAATTGTATTGACCCCAGAAGATGAGAGGCTGAGTAGGTCCATCATCATTCTAACTTATAAAGACACGTAGACAAGCTCCAGCTGTGCTGCATTAATCTACGAGCCATCAGTAGGAAACCCGAAAACAACCAAGGGGAAAAAGCTAGTTCCCAGGCTAGAATTTGAAGAGAGGAGGCCCTTGTATATTTAGAACCATTAACCATCACTTTTCCACGGCAAGCGCCCGAGCTTTAGTAGCGTTGGCTTTCAAAGCAGTAGGGCACGCCATGGGTGCAGCAAGCAAGGTCCAGAGTTCTGCATGTTATTCTACACAAATTACTGCATTTTGGGCTCACAGGAAGACAAGTTGTCAGTCAATCAAAGAATTCAATATGCTGAATATGAAAAATATGTAAAAAGATAAAATAAGATTCATATGCAGAGATGTAAAAAGTTTTTGTACGGAGTATTGGGGAAAAATAGATGGTTTGTATATGTGAAGCCTGTAAAAATATAATGCTTAATTGTACATATTGTATATTAGGCAAATCAGTGCTAACATAAGGGTGTCAGCAAAATTAAATATCTCATTGTAGTTATTTACATGTTCAATCTCTGTTACAGTAGGGGTGTGTACCAAGTGCAGACTCTAGAATTGTTAAATTGGCTGTATTCATTGTGAAATGTGCACAATTGACTTTACTTATTTTGTGATAAATAACCTTGTGCAAAGCACTACACTACGCTCGCGTAGTTTGCGAAGTTTCCGCTACTTTGCACTACGCAAATTGCACTTAGCACAGTGCAAACACGCGTATCGTAGGGCAGCGGTCATTTTTTGCTTGCTCGCGCTCCTTAACGTCAAGTTGGGACCGCGAGCAAGCAAAATGACATCCAGGCAAGACCTTTTTCCTCGTTCGCAATCAGCAACATCAAGTTGCCGATCGCGAGCGTGGAAAATAAACCTCCCGGAGAGATTCTCAACGAGGGTAGGTCAGGTTTCTCATTGCGAGTGGTCGCGTATGCTCTCGACCGCTCGCGATGAGAAACTACCATTCTGCGTTGAGAAAGTTGCCGCTCGAGTAAAAATCTACTTGAGCGGCAGAAAACTACTGCTCGCACTGTGCAAGATGCTGTTTTCAATGATTGCACAGTACCGGATGCTTGTCCGCACTGTGCAATCATTGAAAATGGCATCTTGCACAGTGCGAAAAGGCTACTACACAGTTCGCGTAGTGCTACGCATAGCTCGCGTAGTGCGAAGTGCACTTCACGTAGTTACGCGTAGCGCTACTTCGCGAACTACGCCCAGGGTTAGCGATAAACCTATAGGAACGTTTTCTGTTTTTTAAAGGCCTAGCATAGGACTAAAAAATGTAGATCTGAATTTGGAGTCAACACGACTTGCATGCTAGATCTTTGAATCCAGCGCCATAAAACGAAAACGAAAAATGCGTGTCCCAGAATGCAGTTTGTTTTCGGCAAGAGATGTCAGAACTAGCAGTTACCATACATAACATTGTGTCAACTTGGCAACTATTATACATAGATTTTATATTAGTTTTAAGACAGGCAGGCCAGGTTTCATAGCTTGTAGCATGGACAGCAGGATAGTTACCTAACGTGCAGAATGTTTTTTCTGTAGAGGCCCCTCTCAATATAGGGATGCGTATTTCAAGGAGATTTGTTATAATGATGACTACTTAAGTCAGAAATTGTGCAGATATTATGTTTGTAACATTTAATAACATGGGGTCTCATTAATGAGGCCCTACCGGCACCATTATGCCCCCGGAACATCACTTTTTTTTACAATCCGGTGCCCGAATGTGCCACTGGCATATTTATAAGGCCACGTAAAACAACGTTACATGGCTTTACATAGCCTTATGAATAAGTACCCCAAGGGGTGTCCATGGATGTTGCTGTGGGCGTTCCCAGCAACATCAATGGCTTTTTGACACTGCCCCAGAATTATGAGAAATCGTAGGTCTGAGACAGAGCCAAAAACTGAACCCTCCCAAGGGGAGGGGTAAGGGAGACACAATGAGGAGAAATACATATATTTTCTCTTGTTTATCCTCTTTCTGTGTGTGCTGCTTTCTGCACACCCATAGAAAGAGGAAAAAAGCCTCTTGTGATTGTTTTTGTGCAGGAAGGTTACCTTCCTGCACAAACATAATCATCCCCGCAACACAGGCACCCTTTCATCCTGGTGCAAAGATGCCTGCATTGCTGCACGGCAGCCCATTGTGCGCCGGCCCAGGGGGAAAGGACAGGAATGCACTCTATCTAATAGATACGGAGCATTCCTGTCCTATTCTTTTTCTGTAGGGAAGCGCAGCAACAAGGCCTGCTGCGCTGCCCTATGGCAAAAAAACATAAATTAGGCCCTAATATCGATTTATTAAAAGGTAGCTCCATATTGAGGCCTTTCAGTGAACAGTTGTCCATAACGTCAAGCTTGCAAATGTTAACACTGACAAGGCCTACTCAGCCTTTCATCTGTAAGAGCTTAAACAAAACTTAGCTTTTGATTATACATTGACACGCCACTGATAAGTCTTCAATTCACGTTTAACAATACACTGTTCTGTGATTGAAGTCTTGGATCTTTTACTTTGTTCAAACGTACCAAACTAATTTTTCTGGTGATACATTTTTGCTTGCAGGTCCTAAATTTATCATAAACGAGCAAAATAGAAAAATGAGACATTTACAATTAACTTGTGTGAGCGTGAGGTGGGATAGCGAAAAATTAGCCTATTGCAGAGCTATCAAACAGCCCTGTGGCTTGTGAACAATACCTTCTGCCAGTCCAAGCTTTATAAGCAATGTCACGTTGCACTCTGGATTTTTTAGGTAGACCATTACTTGAACAAATGGGGGCTTTTTCTAATATTTCTCTCTTTAAATTGACATAACAGCTTTGTTCTACTCACAATGAAGTGGCACTCAAAGTGGCCACATGCGGCATGAAAGCTCCCACATAAGCGCTCTAAAACATGAAAATATCAGTCATAGTCAAAATATAAACTTGTCAGCTGTGCACTAGTTAACCTGTAATCTGGCACTGAAATGATTTGTAGATCGTATGAAAAGCATGTGTTAAAAGTCAGTGGACGAAAAGTAAGCATTGCAGCACAGCATAAGAATAAGGGGAACAAAAGTGAGCGGCCAAAATCTGAATGTTGGAGAGGTGGTGCCATTGTTTTATGCTTAGAGTAAGAGCACATTTCATTATGAATCGAGTAGTATGAATGTATACTTTGCCGCAGCTATTGAACAAAAATCTTTCAAATTATTCTTCTAAATAATAATCGAAGGGGGGCGTGGCCAAGATGGCAGCGGAGTAGGACCTGCTTCCATGTCCCTCTGGCGCCACCTGTCATTTAGCGTTGCATAACGGCCTTCCTGGTGCCCTTCCATGCTGCAGACGGTGTGCTCCGGTACCCTCTTGCTGTCCTGGTCCCAGCGGTGCCCCTATTTCTGAGCTGGGTGAGGGTGCCTCGCTGCTTTAGACGGTGCGGCCCTGACGTTGCCTGGTCCCGGCGAACCTTGTAGTGGCGTAAGCTGAGGCCTGTGCGCCGCGATGCGGCACCTCGACTGCTGTGGGCGGCCACCCCTTGGAGCGGGTGCTGTGAGCGGAGCTGTGTTGGCGGTGGCGGAGGAGAGGGGCAGCCGCCGCCGAGCTCGGAGTGGCACCGGTCTCCTTATGGTGCTGAGGTCCGCCTGGGAGAGGCTGGTGCGCTACACGGGCTACCCGCAGTCGAGCACCCCGGATCGAGGTTGCCTGGTCCCAGAGGTGAGGAGTGGGGGGGCGGATGGCCGGAGGACCAGGACTCGGTCCGTGAACCGGCAGACGGCATGAGGCCCACACGGGTGTTATCAGCGGTGGGCCTTGACTCTGGTGATGCGTGCGCCCCCTCCTGGTCTTGGCTGCTCCCTGGGCTGCGCTGTTGAGTGGCTGGGGCCCGCTGATCTGGGGCTCTGAGGCGCTCTGTTCTGGCCCGCGAATTGGCGGGCGGCGCGTCAGTGGGCCTCTTCTCCCCCGCTAGCTGGGGCGCTCCGGACGCGGGACACGCGACACGCGGGGCTGGTGTGAGGCCTCATATCGACCTGTATTTCGGCGGGCGGCGATTCCTACTTGGCCTTCCCCACTTGCGGAGGTCTGGGCTGACTTTGGAGGTGTAGGTGCTGTTGGAGCCTGTTTGTGCCCCACTGGGCCCTCGGCGCCGCCACAATGTCAGCTACCAGGGGCAAGAAAGATAAACCCCTGAAAGACTCCCTACAGAAGGCGCCCGTTCGACTGCCTTGCAGTCTGATGCCCAGTCCTTGCAGCCTGAGGATGTTGATGCGCTGGAGACTAAGGCCTTTGTGCTGGAGCTCTTTGCTGCCATCAAGGAGGACATCTTGGAGCTTCCTTCCCAGCTCTCCTCAGATGAGATGCGGCGAGATGTGGATGCAATTGGGCAGAGGGTGGCGACCATGGAGGAGCATGAACTAGGCACCGCTGATGAGGTCCACCAGCTTCAGCAAGACGTTCTCCGCCTGACAGAACAAAACCTGTATTTGCAGGCACACGCTGAGGACCTGAAAAACCGCTCGCGGAGAAATAATATCAGAATCCGAGCGGTCCCCTGGAAGGGGCAAGGGGACAGTTTGCGAGAGTATGTGGAGGCGTTGTTTCGGCAAATCCTTGAAGAGGGGGATGAGCTGGACATTCAATTGGACCTTGTGCACCGCGTTGGCTTGCCGAGGGGTGCCAAGGCTCCACCGGACATCCTGGTTTGCGTGCATGACTTTCAGATAAAAGAGCAGATTCTTCAGAAAGCGTGAGACCTCAACCCGGTGCAGTTTTGTGTGCATCCACCCTCTCTCTTTCAAGACCTGGCGACCTCTACTCTTGCCAAACGTCGCAGCTTCAAGCCTACGACGACCTACTTGCGGGAACAGGGCATCCCCTACTCGTGGAGGCACCCGTTTCGCATAATCTTTAAGTTCAAGGGCAAACTTCTGCAGATCCACTCACTGGAGGCAGCTTATGAGGTGCTAGGTTTGGAGAGGTCTGCTTCTCAGGTGGGGTCAACCGGGTCACCTCCCCGGCGGCTCAGGCTCTCCGTGGAGTGGCAGAGAGTTGGAAGATCGCCTCCACCGGTGAAGCCTCACCTTTCTGCGAGCCTTTTAGAGAGGAAGGCGGCTGTCTCCTCGGTGGCGCTGGTGACCGACAGTGAAGGTGTCCCTTGAAGATTACTTGCCTGGCACAGGCTTGGTTCTATGGCGGCGTCGGATGTGAGGCATGGGGATTGAGACTGTGTCTTTTGCTCTTCTTTTCGTCCTTGTTGTGTGGTGGTGCCCCGTACCAGGGTTGGGTAAGATTCTAGGATGGCGCCATGTTCTCCCTACAGAGTGATTCTTCAGACGAACATTGGTCACCTCACAATACTTTTGCTATTTTTCTTCTTTTCTGTGGTTCAGTCCTTTTGTGGGGGTGTTGGTTTTTGGGATTTGGGTTGTTTTGGGGGCTCCGCATCAGTTCTCCGGGTGGCTAGGCTTAGGCCAGGCCTGTTGATTGCTTCCTGTGATTCCTCCGGTGCTCCTGTCCTAGGATGTTGTGATGGCGCTTCCCTCCCTGTTAGGGGTTATGGGTAGAGATCTGAAAATTGTAAGCCTGAATGTTAGGGGCCTAAATAACCCTGTCAAGCGCGCCGCCATTCTTTCATTATTGGAGAATGCAGACGGTGATGTGTGTCTGTTGCAGGATACCCATTTCCTCCCTAAAGATACTAGGATGATGAAGGACAAGCGGTTTCCTGTGCAGATATGGTCCTCGGGTCCTGCGAAGAAACATGGGGTAGCTATTCTCTTTAGTGCGCGGGCGCATTGCAAGATCCTATCCCAAGTGGTTGACATTAGAGGGCAGTTTGTGGCTGTACGGGTTCAATGGGGGGACACACACTTGACAGTGGGGTCACTGTATGCGCCAAAGGAATGTCAAGAGCCCTTCCTGAAGGCGGCTCTCTCTGAGGTGCTAGCTTCCCCAGACGCGTTTGTGCTGGTAGGGGGGATCTGAACATAGTAATGGACTCGGAGCTGTATAGATCCGCGTTGCGATCATACCAGGCGAGGGCCCTGTTGCAGGGGGGGATGCAATGGTTGCAAGAAGGTGGGCTGCATGATGTGTGGTGTGTCCAACATCCCCTTGATCGGGATTACACTTAATATTTTTCAGCCCATAAAACTTATGCAGGTTTAGATAATTTTTTGGCTACATCCTCTCTTTTGCCCCATCTGTCCGCAGCAACTATCACCCCGCGCTCCCTCTCAGACCATGCACTTATCTCAGTTCTGCTTACCTGTAGCGGGCGGAGGCCGCCTTCGTCTGGCTGGCGTCTCCGAGATTCTCTCCTCCATTCAGAGTCTGCATTCACTCGCATCAGAGACACTATCACCCAGTACTTCACTACCAATGACCAGGATGGTGTGGGAGGCCCTCAAGCTGGTGGTTTGAGGGAGTTTATTACGCTGTCTGGGACATATGCACGGGTGAAGCGCACAGAGCTAGAGAAGGAGGTGGGTGGTCTGGAGGCGATACATAAGAGGACAGGGGCTCCACGCGTATGGAGGAAATTGGAGACGCAGAGACGCACGCTAAAGCATCTTGACCTAGACCGAGTGGAACATGCCCTTTTGCACTTGCGACACAAATTTTATCTTAGCAGGGACAAATAGGCCGAATGTTGGCGCACAGGTTGAAAGCGCGAGTGCAGCAGTCAGCCATCCAAACCATTATGGACTCTCAAGCAGTGGAACATACCACGGATTCCCTGATTGTAGAATCCTTTAGACAGTTCTATCAGGGGGAGGCATCGGACTCCGAGCCGGTGGTAGCTTACTTGGCATCTTGCGGCGTTACGCCTCTTCTTAGCATTTCGGCAGAGGCTCTGGATGCTGTGATACGTATTGAGGAGGTCATCTCTGCGATTGCGCGTCTGAAACTGGCCCGACGGCTTTTTGGCCATCTGTTACAAGACTTATTGTGCGGAGCTGGCTCCTTTTTTAACACGCCTTTTCAATTCCTTTCTGGAGGTGGGGGAGGTGACCCCTTCCATGTCGGAGGCGGCCATCACAGTTGTTCCGAAGCCCGGGAAGGATCCTGAGGAGTGTGGGTCGTATCGCCGAATCTCGCTCCTTAACATTGATGCCAAGCTCTTTGCCAGTATTTTGGTGGCGACACTTAGTCCGTTGATGGACGGCATCATAGACCCAGACCAGGCGGGCTTTATTCCAACGCTGCGGGGGGGATAACACTAATATACTTTTGCACCTCACGGATCTGGTTCACTGTTCTCGCGCACAGGCCCTCTTCTTATCTATAGATGCGGAGAAGGCCTTCGACCGATTGGAAATATCTGTTTGCTGTTTTTAAGGCCTTCGGACTAGAGGATAACTTTGTACGATGGGTTGGCTGCCTCTATGTGGCCCCAAAGGCGGCGGTGCGAGTGAATGGGTGCAGATCTGCCCTCTTTCCTATCACCAGAGGGACGCGGCAGGGATGCCCCTTGTCCCCACTACTTTTTGCGCTCTATATGGAGCCTTTTGCCCAGCGGGTGCGGTCCAACAGGGGTATAGTGGGGATTCAGTTTGGTGCAGATACGCACAAAATCACCTTGTATGCTGATGACGTGATTCTTTCGCTTACGCAGCTCCACTCTTCCTTGCTGCACCTCTCGGTAGAATTTGGCAAAGTAGTGGGGTTTAAAGTTAATTTCTCCAAATCGCTGATACTCAACGTATCGGTCCAGGCTGCTGAAGTACGCGATCTGCAGCAGGACTTTGCCTATCAGTGGGTACATTCCGACATTCCGTACCTGGGAATCCGTCTTACCCCATCTTTTGCAAAAACTGCTTCTCTTAATTATAAGCTGTTGGTGGACCAGACAGCCAAATCACTGTCAGACTGGTCCCGTCTTAACCTGGCTTGGTTCGGTAGGCTGGCGGCAGTTAAAATGACAGTGCTCCCTCGTATCCTGTACCTTTTTCAAATGCTCCCATTGAGCCCTCCACCGGGTTCCCTCCTGAAGCTACAAGGGCTTCTTAATAAGTTTTTATGGAACCATAAAAGGCCACAGCTTGCCTTATCACTTGTCACAGCTCCTAAGTCCAGGTTTTCCCTTGCTGAAGGCGTACTTTCAGGCGGCCTGTCTGCGGTTCGTCCTCGAGTGGAATAGGCCCTGGTCCAGTAAACATTGGAATTTCATGGATCAGACGGTGGCCGGGTGCAATATTTGGCACGAGTTGTGGCTTCCCAGAAAGCACAGAGCTTGGGGTCTTTATTCATCCCCTGTTACGTCACCGACGCTGAAGGCGTGGGACCAATTGGACTACTTTCCCATCCCCTATGATGCCCATTGTAGATATTCCGGATTTCCAACCGGGTTGTGCATCCCCGATCTTCCAGCGCTGGAGGGAAGAAGGGTGTAAGAGAGTGGGTTCCCTCTTTGATCTTGATGGCCTAATTCCGTTCCCCCTGCTTCGTTGGGAGTATTTTTGTCTCTCGGAGTCCGATGCTTTTCCTTACACGCAAGTAGCGCTTTGGGTTACTCAGCCTCCTAAAATTACGTCTATGTCCCGTCCTTTTACGGTTTTCGAAAAATGGATAGTTTGCAAGAAGATGATCGCAAGCTTATATCTGACTTATATGCTATGATCATGGCGCGTCCCAAAGCTTTACCTATGAAAGCGCAGGTTTGCTGGGAGACGGAGCTAGGGCGCCTCCGTTGGGTAAGGAGTGGGAGCAGGTTTATTACCGTGCGCACTACACCACTGCCAATGTGGCAGGCACTGAGTCCGCCTACAAGGTGGTTACTTATTGGTATTATACCCCAGCTCGTCTTAAAGCTTGGGACCGGAAGAACTCAGGCATCTGTTGGAGGGGGTGTGGTTCCCCAGGCACCTTGACGCACCTTCTGTGGCACTGTCCGAAGCTAGAGCGGTATTGGATGGTGATCCTTGACGACCTAGATGCCGCCTTTCAGAACACGTTCCCTCGAGCACCTGAGTATGCGCTATTAGGGCTCCCACATGTGAAATTGTTTCCTTTACCCTCGCTGAGGGGTAGACAAATCGCTCTGGCTTGCTGGCAGCACCCCTAGTCATTCTTGCGCAATGGGGTTCACCAGACTCACCTGACCCGAGGGACTGGATCCGAAGGCTATGGCATCTTTTGGCTATGGAGTGGCTCTCGCTAAGTATGGATGGAAAGGGGGCGGAATACGTGGAACTGTGGGACCCATTCCTGCATCTTCTGTCTAGAGACTTGAGGGAGGTCACTTGCCCGAATTACTTGCAGATTCTTCAACGTATTCCTTTGGAGCATTGGGGACCTGCTAGGGTGGTTTGAGCGGCGCCTAGGGGGGACGTAGCGGCGGGAGGGCGTATAAGGAGGAAGATGAGACTGTTGCGGACGTGGGAGGTGGGAGGTGGGCGGTGGGGGGGAGGTTTGGGGGTGGGGGTAGGGGGGTTTACTTTGTATTTGTTTTTTTTCCTGTTCTTGTACTTAAAAGTGGTAGCTTTGTGTCTGCATTGGCTGCTCTTCACGGCATTACATCTTCCCTCATGGGGTCGCCCTCCGGGGTGTAGGCCCGAACGCTGTGTCTAATGCTTTTGGATTTTGCTCTGCCGGCCAGCGAATGTAGGCAGCTGGGCTGTGTTCTGAATTATTATGCTGCTCAATAAAAATGATTGATTCTAAATAATAACCGCAGCATAAAAAACAGCCTTGTCGCCAACTCTACTTAGCAACCTGGCTATTTTAAGCAAAAGATTCTAAAACAAATATTTTTTGTTTTTATAAAAGACACAGGAGGCTAGACCTAAAGGCCACGTCTCAAAGCAGAATATATTGCAATCAAATTACTCTGCAACATTGCCTGTACATATACATCATTATGGGTCAGCCATAACTCAGTGTGTGCGCGTGTGAGTGTGCTGCCATAGAATTACCTAAATCCTAAATTACCTGATTCCACCTCAGTATATTAATTCATTGTACCTCCCCCTAGGTATCATAAAGACGTACACTTTGATCGTACTCTTCTACTAAAGTTCTCAAGAACAGAATCAAAAGCACTGGTTGTGAGGTTATGGATTTCCGGTATAGGGTTGGTCTAGGGTTGGCTCTAAAGAAAGGCAAAACTAGGCAACTGCCTTCTGTGCCAGATTGCTGACATTACGCCCGGAAGATGAGTGGCAAAATATTACTGTGGCAGAGGCAGTCATAGATCCTTGCAGTGACCTGGAGCCCCTCTGTGTGAAATAATCGGCCTTTCCAGCTAAATGCCAGCATATTATCTGCTTTCCGCTAGCTACAGTGAGCTGGCATGCTGGAAGTTGGTACCATATCCAGCATCATAATTTTTTCTCTGACCATGTGTAAAGCGGCTCAGTACACACAAGGACTTTTGATTTTAATATCGGCTGCCACAGCGTTTTACTATGGAAGGCAGATATAAAGGACAGTTCCAGCCGACGTTAAAATCAAAGCGCCTTGCATGCATTGGGTCAGGGGTCGATTTACTAAATATGCGGCTATGAGACCAGGAGTTGAGATCACTTAGCAATCTGCTGCTCTTCTAGGCCTAAAATCAAAAGACAGATTTCTAAACATGCTGCAAGCCTGGAAAAGGCAGATAGTGTGGTTCCCGCTTGTGCTACACTTCAGGAAGAACGTCATGTTCTTCGGCTTGCCCCGCCCCAGCTAAGCTCAGCTCAGCCATTCTGAGCAGCTATTTTGAGTTAGGGCGGGCAAATGCAGAAAACAGGATGAAAACAAACTAAAAAGACAATGAAGGGCAAATAAATAAATGCTGGAGCTCCGAAAGAAGCCTCAATTATTAGATGCCAGCGCCAGCTACAGGTAGCTCGCAATATACTGTTTGGAGACGCCTGGTTAGTGCTAAGTGCTGCGCGACGGGGGAGGGGGCCCCTGCAGCATGGGGGCCCCTGTAGCATGGGGGCCCCTGTAGCATGGGCACTGCAGGGGCCTGTGTTACACCCCTGCCAAGAGACCACTCCCCAAAAAACAACAATCCACAACTAAAACAATCCCTGCTGGTCTAGAGGCTTCAGCCCCTCTTGGGGGCAGATTGGTCTAAAAATATACTGCCAATCTGCCCCAAATGGGGGCAGAAATGGCCAACTATTTTTTTTTCCACTAAAGGGGAGCGACCCTTGCCCAAGGGGCATCTCTCCAAAGCAACAATTAGGAAACATAAAAAAATCCCTGGTGGCCTACATCGAGGGAAAGTAAAAATCCTTTCCTTTCCTGCAATACCTCTGTGCACTCCTCAACCCCCCTGGAAGACAAACATAGCTCTTTCTCCAACACACTGGAATCAAATGGCTTCCAGTGCATCCCAGCAGCTTCTAATGATGCTGGTGTGCCGTGAGCATGCTGACGATATCAAATACTGATGGAGGGGGGGGGGGGACCGGGGTGACTGAGGAAGGTCTTCTACTGCGGTCCCTGGTTGGGGGTGGGAATAGGAAGCCTACGCGGAGCACCAGCACTTCCTCCATGGGTAGGAGCTATCACAGAATGGTTCCATCATCAGCACAGGAGCAACACAGTCGATGACGCAACCGTTCTGTCATCAGCAGCAAGGGGTTAAACATATCAAGCCAACTGTGCAATTCAGCAAGAGAGACATCCGGGTATGCACATTGCTGATATGATAACTAAATTGAATGGTGTGAACTTCTGCTCTTGACTAGACTTAAAAGAATAATAATATTACCAATTGGAACTCAAAGAAACATCCAGGTACATTACAACCTTTCTACTCATATTGGTCTCTTTCACTATAAGCCATTGAGGTTTGGTGTATCCTCTGCTGCAGAACTTTTCCAAGACGTCATTCGAAGTGTCATAGAGCCTGCTAAGTCTTGAAGGAATGTAAAGAGGTTTGTTTTACCAGTCTATAATCTCATGAATGACCAAATGAAAAGAGAACCACACCAGGTATATATATAAAATATATGTATTTATTCTAAACACACCCCTCTAGTCTCTTTATGAGGCTAGAGGCAAAAGTACTTACAGAAAACTTAAGTAGCCCACAGTAAATTAGCACAGTGTACGTTTTGCCCTGGGGGCTTCACAAACCATATACTAAGAAAGTGGTATAAGTACTGCTGTGAACATAGAGACAAGGCCAAGGGCCTGTAGAACCGCTGGGGCAACCAGGAACCACCCAAGGTAGGGATGCAGGAGACACACGGGGACGCATGCAGTGTCTAAACACAGCCGTGAATCACTATTGAAGTCTATGGAGAAAGTTATGGTTAGATTTTTAAAGAATAAGGACACTTAGGAGTGGACTAGGAACAAACCCCTTCGCTACTGGACAGTTTGAGAGTCAAGACCCACGGGAGCACCAAAGTAATCATTCTACCTCACCCAGAGGAGCCGGGTGCATAGGTGTCTTTTCGTGTCAGGTTTCGTCATCGTTTCCTATGGAGAGCTGCAAAGAATGCTGCAGGCGAAATGCCAGCCAATGTCAGGTGATTTCAGGGGATGTAGGTGAAGCTTGACTCTTCAGCCATGAGGTCCAGGAGGTGTCGACGACAACCAGAAGCTGGATTCCAACTGTCTTACATTGGATGTCAAGTGCTGCAGCGTCGGTATCCGTATTGGACCCAACAAGCCTTGGCAACAGCAACCCACACAGAATGGAAAGATTGGCCTTGGTGCAGACCAGCAAGGTCTGAGGGACTCACCTTTTGGAGGGGAGTCAGGGTACATCTGGAGCAACCAGGTAAGCAAAAAAAAAGAGTTTCCTTTGTGGGGACCCACTAGTCGACAGACCAGGGATTGCAAAGGGGCCTCAAGCAGGGATGCAGGAAGCCGGCCCACAGAACACTTGTGGAGTGTAGGCCCACCAACTTTGATGCAAAAGGTACTCAGGACTTGGACTACAAGTTGCCCAATGCACAACTTCAGGAAAGCTTGGGATGCACTAGCAAATGTGATGGATATCCAGGAGGTCCCACATCTCTTGTGATGGCTACAGGTCTCAGCTCTGCTGAGATCTCGTGTCGCCCTCAAAGATGTCTGGAAATCCATGTCCTGTGTTGAAGATTCTTCAGGATCCGGCAGGAGCCTCGAAAATGCAGACCAGCAAGATGCTTCTTTGGTGCCTGTTTAAACAGGGGAGTAACTCCTTGACCCCAAGGGAGATTTCTTCAGTCTTCTAGTCGATATAGAATGTTGAGGTCCAATATATATTGTCCAGAATTTCATCCAGGGTAATCTGCAAGTCCTAGGGACTGGGTTCCTATACTTATACTAAGTTTCAGGGTTGGACTAACTCTAAGGTCCCACCTATGGGAAGACCTGGGGAGGGGGTGGTTACACCCCTTCCCCTTTGTCCAGTTTCATGCAAGAGCAGGGGCTGGGTGCCCCTGCAACTGGTTTGAACTGGTGTATGCACAGGGACACCTTGTATTCCCCAGACAGTGTCTGAAAAGCATACTCTGAATGCACCCACCCTGCCCCAATACACTAAAGCCTGTCTGGGAAAGTGGTTACACCTCCCTGGACAGGAAACCTATTGTCCAAGCCTCCCCTGCCAGAGTTTCGTCCAGCAGCAGGAGGTCAGACACGTGTCTGTGGAAGCAGCATCCACTTTGTGATGCTGGGGCTCTGTTTAACTTTTACCGGTTAGACCAGTGTGTACATGTCTTCTCCCTCTAGAAGGGTGGAATGCTACCACCGCCGCCAGAACTGGCGGGGTAGTATTACAAAGTGTTTGACGCCAAACATGACATGTTTTGATGCAGCCATTCCAAAGTTGGCATTAACCGTGAGGTTTTATGCACTTAGGAGTATATGGTATGGCTGTATCACAGAACAGCTATAAGGAAAAGATTCCGAAAGCTGAAGAGGGGCTCAGCTCATGCTTGGGCATCCTCTCACACAAAGCCAAGTACTCTGCCTTCAGGATTGTCAACAGACTACATGTCATTTGGAGAGAGCGATTGATTCAGGACTAGACCGATTGAATTAAGGCTGGAATAATCCTTTCAAACAACGAGCTAACTCCTCCGACCGGCCTGAATTGGGTTCAGTGTCCGAGTGCTCCCTGCTCTGCGCGTCTCAGACTCAGTCCTTCATTTCTGCACCAATAATGTGAGCTGCCTCCCTATTTGAACGCTCTCCAAAGGCACACGCCCTCAGTTCTGTTCTGCATATACTGCAGGGTTGACTGCGAACTACACTATACCTACACTACGGCAACCTTTGTGCCCCCGTGCAGAATCTTTCCTCCAGTCCCTGTCCTGAAGAGAACCTAGAACATCCAGGTTCGAAATGCGTCGACACTACCACCCTGTGGCAACAATAAAGGGTGCCGCTAGGATATAAATGACATCACAATTGTGGACCCTAGTGCTGCAACCCCATAGAAACATCACACCACAGGCTTTTGTAGACAGGCAGGCTTGGTTTTTCGATCTCAAACCCGCTTGTCTCTTGGTTGTTTAGTTCCTAGGACTGGTGTTTGTTCTTTGTTCATGTATTTTTTTGCACTGTATATAACTGCAATTCAATTGGACCATTATATATTCTAATGTTTTTTTTGGTGTGTTCAATCAATTCTGCTTAATTCACTGTTGCAAATTCGTAAATGTGTATGTTTGTAGATACTGTATATATGAACCTTTTGATCTGACAGTGGTTCTGTTTGTGCCTGTTTTTCTTAAATAGTGTGTGGAAATTATGTGAAAAAGAAAATAAATTTGTTTGGAATACAAATCCAGTGGTCACACGGTACAGATTGGCTGTGTGATTGGGGAATGGTTTTTTGAATAATCCTGTCCAGCCACCTTGCTCTGTTTTTCCTATTGTTGAGATCCGGGCTGGTCAGATGTAGGATCCGATACCTTCACTGTTTCACAGTTCAGGATTGTCAAGGCCTGCCATAGGAGTGACTTATAGGTTTATATGTGTCTGTATATATAGGTAGATATATGTATACTATATCTAAGTAAGGGGTAAGTACCACCTTACCCAGGCTGCAGTAGCAGACCTGTGGTGCCATTTTGGAAGGCTTCCCAGGGGTGGCATAATACATGCTTCAGCCCCTGGTAGGCCTCTGGGGTACCTATGCCCTTGGTGCCTAAGGTACCATATACTAGGGGCTCACAAGGGTAACCCAGTAACCAATCTGGAGTGTACCTAATGCACAGGCAATCAATTTAAAGAGGGAACAGCAAGGCTGGGGGTACTGGTTAGCAGGGCCCAAGCCAGACTAAAATCGATAAATCAGTGAAACACAGCAAAAAGTGGGGGTAACCAAAGATGTCCCCTGAGGCGTGAGCCGGGTGGACGAACGTTTCGCTGCTATATTTTTACTTGTGTTATTGGTGCTACATGTTTTTAGAAACTTTGGAGAGATCTTGCATCATTTTAAACTACCGCTAATTTGCACTCTCCTGGGTTACCTCTTCCCCGAACCAAGGGTCGGTAACAGCCTCTCGCGATCTTGGGAGGGAATTGGGTCACCGGGCTAGTCTTTCACCGCTCCCTGGCTACAAAGCAGGAAGCTGGCACAAACGAGCAGCGGACGCGCACAGCGGGCGCGTCGCAGGCACGCTGAAGACGCACCAAAGACAAGCCCGTCTGCGCCCGTCTGCTCACGACCAACGCACAGCGCCAGCCATGCTGCCCGTTCATCCAATGAAGCCTCTGGCACCTATGTTTACTCCAGCAAATTTGTACATAGTCTGAACCCTAGGAAGCACAACCAAGCATGCACTACTATGAGGCCCCTACAATTCTCCCAATCAGGACTAGACAACTGCCCAGTTTGCAAAAACAATGCTCTACACCCAATAATTCTCCAGGAGGATCTCTCCAACCAATCGATCAGGGGCAAAGCTAGACACACTGTAGAAAATCAATTCAAATGTGCCCTTCTAAATGCTATATCTCTAATTAAACACAGCATTGAGATAGCAGAGCTAATTCAGGAGAGAAATATATTGATCACATTTATTACTGAGTCATGGACAGATGATGGGTCAGGATCTGACCTAATAAAAGCTATACCCTTGGGGTACGCCTGCCACACATTAAATAGACAGGGCAAAAGGGGAGGGGGGCTAGCAGTAATTTATCGACAGACGCTGAAAGCTAACTTCAGCCCGTTGCCCAGCATAGACTGCGAGGCACTGGATTTTAGTTTCCGGCTGGATCACCATTCTACATTTAAAGGCACGCTGATATACAGACCACCTGGTCCCAGGAGTCAATTTATATTGCATACAGACACATGATTAGAAAGAGGGATTTGTGCTACTTCACATACCATTTTAGGGGATTTAAATTTCACTTAGAAAGGAACAATGATCCAGACACTTTTAACTTGTTAGAGCGAATGAATTCGCTAGACCTTGCTTAACTAGTCATAGAGACCACACACTCAGCAGGACATATACTCAATGGCATTTTCTCCAACAACAGCCATCTGAGGTTCGCACATACGCTCCCGGTGGTATGGTCTGATGACAGGGTAGTGTTTTTTTGAGGTAACATCGCCAGTACAAGGTATCCGGGGATCAGGGCTGAAGCAAACAACTACCAGAGCATGAAGCAGAATGAATGTCATTGAATGGCAGAATCAACTGGCTTCCACTGCCCCTCTGATTCCAGGGGATCTAGACAAGGCCACCTTGGCATATACTACCTGGTTGGAAACAGTTTGTAGCAACAGGGAATGACCTAGTGCGCCGTGGTACTCATCGGACCTGAGGAATAGTAAACTCCTCTGTAAACATCAAGAAAGGGTGTTGAGGAGGGAGTACAATGTTGAGGAAAAAAACAAATATAAATCCTGTTTATCAGATTACAAAAAACTATTACATAAAACAAAACACGATTTCTTTGTAATGAAAATACATTCGGCAAAAAAGTCCACTAAAGAATTATTTAAAACAGTCACACCCCTAGCCCATCCACCATCAAATCCCGTGGCTGCTAGTCAAGAACTGTGTGATAAAATAGCCAATTTTTTCCTTAAAAAGTGGATGATATCTACAGCACCTTTACAGTAGATACCAACTACATTCCTCATTTAAGGGTGGCCAAGGTGGAAGAGTTGGGGAATATTATCCCTCAGCTATCCCAGTTCACACCTACTACAGAGGTGGACGTACATGCCATTCTGATGAAAATCAAATCAGAATCCCCAACAGACCCCTGTCCCCCCTCCGTGCTGAAAATGGGATCAGAACTAGTCATATCTACCCTGACCAAGATCATCAATATGTCTTTCTTAGAGGAATACATTCCGAAAGCATGGAAAATTGCATACATTTTGCCTCTGCTCAAGAAACCAAAACTTGACCCCATGGATGCCAATAATTTTAGACCAATCTCAAGACTACCACTTCCCGCAAAAATCATTGAAAAACGTATAAATACCCAACTGAGTCGATTTTTGGAGGAGGGTCATAAACTGACCCTAGGCAGTACGGCTTTAGAGGGAGTCATACTACTGAATTGGCCCTCATTAAATCAACAAAAGAAATAAGAGCCACTCTCGATCAAGGAGGTAATGGAGCCCTGATCATGTTGGACCTCTCTGGAGTGTTTGACACGGTCCATCATAATTTATTGATGGAACGGCTCCAGGAGATTGGTATCACTGGTACAGCTTGGAAACTGATTAAATCTTTTCTAACCATTATTGAGCAGACAGTTTCACTTGGCAATTTTTGTGCTAAGTCTTTTTCTCTCTCCTGTGGCGTTCCACAGGGATCGTCTATGAGCCCCACTTTTTTTATGTTTATGTTTCCAAGGTCGCTCCCCTTATTGGCTCCTTTGGACTCAAACTGACCTCATATGATGACAATACTCAGATAGAGGTCTCCGTACTTCCTAGGGAAACTCAGGAGCCAGGAAGGCACTTTCATGAGTGTATGACAGCTGTAGGTGGCTGGATGGCC
The DNA here is from genome assembly GCF_964263255.1 of Lissotriton vulgaris. Taxonomy (NCBI): domain Eukaryota; kingdom Metazoa; phylum Chordata; class Amphibia; order Caudata; family Salamandridae; genus Lissotriton; species Lissotriton vulgaris. The sequence goes on along the minus strand of NW_028252795.1, from coordinate 3,057 downwards.
AAAAAATGTTTAAAGCTTAATTCGGCTAAAATGGAGGTGATCCTCTTTGGAAATATTCCTCAACTTTGGACTCCAGATTGGTGGCCAGATTCTCTGGGCCCTCTTCCAACACCAGTGAGGAAAGTGAGAAATTTAGGGTTCATTATTGACAATAAACTAACCCATAAAGACAACTCAGTTGTTACTACAACTTCTTACATCCTAAAATCATGCAAAAAAATACTGGATTATCTCCCCGTAGCAGGTCAGAAAATGGTGGTCACAGCCTTAGCGATGTCTAGGCTGGACTATTGTAATGGCCTATATGTCAACGTACAGGAAGGTCTCCTTAGAAAACTGCAACTCTTACAAAATACAGCTGCCAGATTGCTATCGGGCACGTCAAAATACAAATCTATCTCGGCAGAAATTAAAAAGCTGCACTGGCTGCCAGTTTAAGGTCCTATGCATAACCCACAAAGCACTACATTGTATGGGTCCAAAACACCTGATCCCAAATACAAAGTGATATGTCCCGTCTAGGTCTCTGCGTTCCTTGGGAGCCAAATTGATTTGGATTCCATTGGCAAAAAAAGCCAATTGGGGTGGTAGAAGTTTCTTTGTGGGCGCGGCCAAGGCATGGAATGACCTCCCAATCTCTCTTAGAGATACAATGGAGCTGTTCGTCTTCAGAAAAATCCTAAAAACCGGGTTGTTTAATGCATAAAGTTCTAGGCATTTCCATCTGTGCCTATAGGGGACCATCACTTATAGCGCCAGGACACCCTTGGGCAACAGTTCGCTCTACAAATATCATTAACATTAACATTAACATTAAGCAGATCCTACTCTCCTACACAGAGTACCTGCCATCTGCAAGATGGTGGGCACTGAAGAGTGGGCTTCACCTCATCTCCCCCACCTGAGGGGTGGAGTTGGCAGAGGTGGGCACACCTTCTGGGTATTCTAATTTTCCCGCCTGTCTTCCCCCGAAAAGGAGTGAGACAGGAAGGGGCCTGCTCCTGATAGCAGGAGAGGATGGGGATCGCATTTCAAAGGCGGCAAGGCCTCTGAAGCTCCCCTTCCACAGATGGCTCTTCCTGACCTGGGGGAGGTGTGACCACCTCCTTCCAGGAAAGGCTTTTCTTTCTGGGCTCAAGGAGTAAAGGCCGCCACCCCAGGGGTCCAGAAACATATCTCATTGTGGCAGGCTGATGTGTACCAGTCAGGGAACCCACCAGAGGCTGGTAATTTTTCAGGGGGCATCTCTAAGATGTCCTCTGGATACATTTTTCAATAAATCCCACACTGGCATCAGTGTGGGTTTAATGTGCTGAGAAGTTTTTTTAGTAAAGCCATCATGGTGCTGTGGAGTTCATAATGACAAACTCCCAGTACCATATGCTCTTAATGGCAGTGCTGCACTTACAATGTCTATGAATTGGCTTAGACACTGCAGGGGCACATGGCCCATGCACCTGTATCCTCACCACTGGTATAGTACACCCAGATAGAGGGGTGGCTGACCTCTGCCAGGGCAGTGGGGTATAGGCATGGCACACAGGGATTTGTGCCATGTCGACTCTTCACTTTGTTCTGCACCAAAACATGCAGCCTGCAATTGCAGTGTATGTGTGTGTAAAGGTACAGGGCCTCTAAGGGTGGCACTCTAAGTGTTGCAGCCCTTAGAGGCCTTCCCTGACCCCAGTGCCCTTGGTACCCATTGTACCATTCACAAGGGAATGGCATGTGGCCAGAGAGGTGCCAATTGGGAGTACAAGGTACTCTTTTGGGAAAGAACATAGGGCCTGAGAACTTGATTGGCAGGTACCCAAGGCACATCAAGTCAAAGTGCATCAGTAGTCTGGCAAAAGTGGGGGGTTACTGCAACAGAAACACAGCTTCCTAAAAGGCATACATAAATGTTATTGTGAAATCCAATACACCAGCTGCCATGTCATTTGAGCAAATTGTCACTGCCATGAGCCAAGATAGTGACAAGTTATAGTCAAAAAAGACATTATTGCCCATCAAAAGTGGAACCAGTACTCTAGACCTCTCAGTAATCACAGTGAATATTTTAAGTTAAAAAATGTAAGAGATGTACTTTCAGTGACTCAATATGGCCTAATTCTGCAAAGTACATGAATTGTTAGTCCCAAGAGTCTATGGCAACAAGTGATCAATGTCACCCATGAGGGACAACGAGGAACAGTTGCCACAAAGAAAGCTCTCTGTGACTGAGTCTGGTTTTCTTACCTCGACGAAAGGGTTGAAAAATAACTGAAAACGTGTCATATATATGCTACTCTACTGTCTTTCATCTAAGTTATTCAGCACCCTATGAACATGTCAGAATGGTCACATCATGCTTGGCAGAGAATTGCTATTGATTTCTTTGGTCTTCCTGAGAATAGACAACATTTCCTAGTCATTGTTGATGAATAATTCCATTTTCCATTGGTAGAAGGCCTTTCATCCACTACACATGAACAGGTTATTCAAAAAATAGATGCCATCTTTATGGCATGGGGTGTACCTACAGTCTTAAAATCTAACAACAGCCTACCTTTTACTAGTGGAGAATTCAAGGACTTTCTAAAGCATCAAAAAAGCATTCCTCTTTGGCCCCTGGCCAATGCTCTGGTACAACGGGTTATGAACACTTTAAAGAAAGCTGTTCATTGTGCTGCATTGGGGGAGCTCTACCTCAAAGTTGTTTTAAACTCTACTCTTCAAGCTAACAGTTCAACTCCTCACTCAGTGACAGGGGAAAGCCCTGCCACTCTCATATTTGGAAGAGCCATAATGACCAAGCTTCCCCAATTGACCAGATCGGATCCACGAATGAGGAAGACATTCACACTAAGCACTTTGGTCACAAACAGAAGATGAAAAGATATGCTGAAAGACAGCATTTTGTAAAATATGTCACCTTTAAAAGAGTAGATCAAGTGCTTGTCAGACAACACATAAAAAAGGTCTGATGCTAAGTTGAAGCTGAGCCCTTTACCATCACTAACAACAAAGGACACATGGTCACGACTGCCAAGCGTCCTGTGAAGTTCCTTACAAGAG